>NC_044350.1:21349239-21649239 GCF_007364275.1 Archocentrus centrarchus
GAAGAAAAAGAAAAGGCAGGCGCGGCGGAGTCGATGGTTTGCTGATGTGTTTATGCCGCGAGTTTTATTTTTCAGCTGTCAGACGGTTACCTCTGAGCGAATAGCTTAAAACTGGTGCTTACAAATTACATTTCAATAGCAGCTTACCTCCAATTTGTGACTTTCCTGTTTGCCAGCATCTTTGTAGATTTCTTAAAAGTCTTCAGTTTGGTTTGTCAACAGTTCCTGCATAAGAAAATGTCCGTGGATACAGAGGAAACCCACCAGGTAAGAAGAGTGTGTTAATCTGCTTGACTGCGAGGCACATTTGCGACAGCTACTACACAGCACCGCTTTGATCTGTTGTAATGTCGTGTGTTTTGGGGTTTTAGAGATTAAAAGCTGCAGTGCATTACACAGTGGGTCGTCTCTGCCAGAAGATCGGTGAGGACCACCGGAGGCAATTCAGTCGGCAAGCCATAGCAGCAATAGCCGAGACGACATTCAGACAATGTGGTAGGTGGTCGACCAATGAGGACGTCCAAATGCATGAAAATTACTTAGTGACCCCATTTATTAGGCGCACTTTCTCCTTACTGCAAACATCTAATCAGCCAGTCACATAGCTGACTAATCAGTCTGGGCTTTTCTGTTCAGGCTGCTTCTACAACCCAGCCCTGGAAAATCAGTAGAAAATGGATGGCTGGACTTTGTGCCCTTTAGTACAAATTGATCATAATTTAAACACCACAGCCTACCTGAGTATTGTTGCTGACCAAAGTGCTTGTGATGGCTGCTTCCGACAGGATAACACGCCATATCACAAAGCTCAAATTCTCTCAAACTTCAAGATCACAATATCTTAATCCAGTAGAGCACCTTTGAGATGTGGTGGAACAGACGATTCACATCATGGATGTGCAGCCCACAAATCTGCAGCAACTGTGTGATGCCATCGTGTCGATATGGACCAAAATCTCTGAGAAATGTTCCCAGGACCTTGTTGAATCTGTAATACGAAGAATTAAGATAGTTTTGAAGGAAATGGGGTCCAACCTGGTACAGAGCAAAGTGTACATAGCGGAGTAGGTGGTGAGTGTCTTAACACTCACACACATGTTGTTTAACCCGTGATACTGTATGTTATGAAATATAAATGATGCACTGACACATCACAACACTGCAAAGCAAGGCAGTATTTACATACCCACATACCAGCAGTTCCATCTCACTGTGAACACATTTTTTAAGCAAAAATAATGCAAACAAAATATAAGCAGAGCTTCTATCATAGCTCATAATGCAATTTTGCATTTTTTAAAAGCCATAATAGTTTTATTTTTCCAGAAAACATCTCATAGCTCTTTATCAGTTATTTGTGTGTGTATGTATGTATGTATATATATATATATATATATATATATATATAAAATTGTTTTTTTTTTTTTTTTTTTTTTTAATTCAGTTGTATTATTTAGTGCTCTTCTCAACCTTTTCAGTGACCATATTTTAACATGTACCGAATATCACTGAGTTATATGAGTCACTTGAGAAATTATTCAGTATTATCCAGACAGTGTTTAGATTTTTTTCCAGGCTCCGATTAAATCAACCATTTGTAATATTTGCATGTAAAGTTAGTTTAAAAATAGGAATAAATTCAGTTGTAAGCTGTAAAAATGAAATGGCTTTACAGAACTCCTTAATATTCAGCAAACAAGGAAAGGGACAAAAATAAACTGCGTTTCTTGAAAAAGAAAAAATCTGCCAGCAGGCAGGTTAGGTTCACAAAGGGAACAAGAAAGCCACACTTTTACTAATGTTAAGTTTTCACTAAACTCCCTTCCTGGAATAAAGTATGGCAACTTAAATTCAAAAATTGTGTAAAAAAGAAAAAATTACATTTTCCAGTTTTGTCCATTTTGTAGTCTATTGTTGTGCTGTTAAGTGTATTGAGTAAAACATTTAACAGGTGGTGGCCACAGACCATTGCTCTCTCCTTATCTGTTGGTGTCCTTGTCATTACCCTGTAGTCCAGCTTCTCCAGAATGTTGTCGTCTCCAGCAGTTTCAAGAGTGTTAAGGAGATACCAGGAGATGAGTCATTATGAGTGTTGGACAGAGCTGTTGATGAAATGGTTTCATGATGGTTTATTCTTCCTAACTGATAAGACTGCTATCCCTTAAGTTTACCTGACTTTGTGTTATACTGTGATGATGAACCATTCCTTTTTTGTGCAGTGTATATGGAAATGAATGGAATTGAAAGTATTCTAATTCCTCATTGGTGGGCAGAGTATCCATAACAGTTAACTTTAATGCAGTTTTGCAATTAACTTAAAACATCCCACTGTTTTTCTGTTTAACAGATATATTTGCAAAAGACCTGGAGGCCTTTGCAAGGTGAGCATGTTTGTTTTTAGCACCATATTAACAGCTCAGTCAACCAAAATTACAGCAAAATTTATTTATTTTTTTTTTGGTCAGTCAAACTTTAAAGGTCTATACATGATTTCCCATCCCAAATTTAATTTCAGGCATGCTAAAAGAAGCACAGTGTCTGTAGATGATGTGAAACTCGTAGCCCGCCGCAGTACTGCTTTGGTGAGTTTAACACAAATTATACATCAATGATAATTTCTTTACAGTAACTTGCAGTACAACCATGTAGCTACGCCGGTTATCACCCCAGTTTTTTAAATAATTCAGTTTACTGAACCTGTGTATTGTGCATATATATATATATATATAGTCTACAGCACACAGCAAATTTGTTTAATTTGCCTTTATTTATTTCAGTCCATCTACATACAAAATAAAAGTGAAGAACTGACCCAGGAGCACTTGGGTTTGAAAAAGAAGACTACTGGAAAGAGGAAGAGCATAGAAACTGAGAAAAGCAGAGAATAAGGACAGGACACAGGCAAGCCTGAAGACGAAGACTCACATGTATGATGAGCTAAGAGCCATCGAAAGTCTTAGTTCTTTCGTGGAACATTTATGTATCCTAGATTTAGAGAAAATAAGTGCAAAGCTTTCTTCCAAGATCTGCTAATGTGATGTCAAATTATAGTGCATGTGACAATTGTTACCATCTATGGACTAAAACATTAAAAACCTATTTTTTAAAATCATTGTCAAAATGACCCTACTTTCAAGACTGCATAGTCTTCTGATTCATTAACTTAAGACTGTTAAAGTTCCCTTTGTGTTTTGCAAAGGGACTCTTAAAACAAATCCCCTAATTCCAAGGCACAGAAATTTGACATTAGCTGTAGTATGACTATGGCCAATCTGGGGAGATACATTGGAGGAAAATGCCACATTGCTGAGCTCATCTGCTTAACCTTCCCAGTACCTTATAAGTAGCTGTTAATAAAATGGGATAACTCACTAACAAGCCATCAAAAGCAGCAAAAAGACTGGTACTACCCCATGTCATGTCTGAGAAGGCCACACACTGAAAGTGTTGGAACTTCCATCTTCTTCCTTCAGAACAGACTTCAGTCAGGGTTCAAACGGAGACCTCGACCAGCAGAGCCCAAAGTCCCTAGATATGTGAATCGAATTAGATGGTTTTTGATTTGATAAACTTGACTCAATATCTAAGCATCTATTCAAATGAACTTTATTAGAGAACTCCCTTCATTTGACATGTTTTTAAACACCTCACAAACAAAATCTACTGGGAAACATTGGACACACCACTCCACGTTCGCACACCATCACTCGCGTTCCCCAGTGTCTTCAGCAGGTGTCATCCACATCAAGTACACGCTTACAGATCAGTTCATTAACATGAAAGCACACACCATACAGCATTCAAATCAGATAATATAAGCAATACAAATAGTCATCACAACATTCCACTACATTTTGATATTTCTGCACTTGACAGACATACTTAAGAATAAGGAAAAACTTGCAAAGATAAAAAAAGAAAATCTTGAAGTACTAATTAAACAATGTCCATGTTAGGGGGAGGCGCTCGTAGCATCTGCAGCTTCCACTCACACACTCAGAAAGCAGTCAAATTTGGGCTCTTTCACTGCACAACCAGTCCGTTTCACGCGTCTCTCCGTTCGCTCACTCATCGCTTCACTCTTCGCCACAAGCCATCCTCAATCGCACTCATCAGTTCTTAAAATGTCAGTTGCGCAGTTCTTTCCATGTAAAAGTGGATAAAAGTGAAAACACCCACCGTCTCTTAGAATATGCGGAGTGAAGCCGTTCTTTGATGGCATAGCATTTACAGGTGGGAAGAGGGAGAATGATACCGATATCACCCCAAGAATGCTGCCAAAGAGGAGCTTCCTCGCGGGGAAATGGAAGAGAGGTGAACTGCAGAAGAGATTTCAGTGAAGGCTTTTCCATAGAACTTGACTGCAAATAAAGTTGCACTTAAAACATTTATGTTTCAACCAGATTCTTCCCAATGCAAGATTGCCTTTTAGGTTGATGGCAATGCCAGATAATGGTGAACCACGAACATTCATGCATTTTCAAAATGGTTATCACATTTCACAATACATGCATTAGAGAATCCAGTTGAAATGGATACAAACAAATGAGACATCAAAAATAGCACTTTAGTCAGACATCCTGGTAAACAATTCACTTCAACGCTTCCCAAATTAAATCTTTAGCATTTTTTCCAAATGTACAAAATGTCTTCACACAAAAAAGTGTTGGGTTTTCAGATACGCATCAACACCAGAAATAAATTTCGAAAAGACTCAGCTTTCTCACAATACTTACCAAACACTTAACTTACATACCCCACCCAGATGACTTTGACTCCATGCTGGACCCAAAACCTGAGCTAAACCCACTACCACTGGTTGTAGAGTTTGACCCTGTTCCCCAGCCAAGACTGGCTGAGCTGGTGCCGTAGTTGCTGTTGCCTGTACTGAATGACTGACTCTGGTCTCTACTAGAGCTTGTTCCACTGGAGGTGCTGCCTGAGGTGGATGTTTGCTGCTGGCTAGCCAGCATACCCATCATCCCCCAACTACTCTGCAGAGCAGCCTGAGCAGCAGCCATCATGGCAGGGTTCAAGCTGAAGGAACCAAAATTAGCCAGACTACTGTTAGTGCTGCTCCCTAACCCACTACGGCTGCTACCAAATGCTTGAGCTCCAAAACCGTTCCCAAATCGTGCTGTGCGATCAAACTGCCTATTGCCATGTTTGGGCTCAGCATTTGAGATGTGAACACTGACTCCTTTGATAATAAGGTCCTCTCCACAGAGAGACTGGGCAACCTGTGAATGGGGGTGGAAAAAAAAGATCAGGTCACGTGGACACGAACAATACCAATACAGATGTACTTTCTCTATATTTCAATACATTACCTGATCATCTGCAAATGTGACGAAGGCAAAAGCACGAAATGGTTTAGGAATGAACACATCTGTGACTTCTCCATACTGCATAAAGAACTGTCGTAGATCATCTGTGGTCATGTCTTCTGTGCAACGGCCTACAAACACTTTCCGGCTCCTCAGTGGCTCATCGGGACCTTGCTGTAAACAATAAAGGAAGGTGCATTAGGGATTACAGAGTGTTAACAATGGTGTTAACTCAGTTTTCATTCCCATGTGTGTGGGTATGTGCATGGGCATTACCATATTCACCTTCGAGTTTGGGAGCTTGCAGTCACACCATCTCCCATCAATCATATGGCGCTGAGAGATCACCTTTTCTTGAGCTTCATACTCTGTGAACCTCACAAATCCAAATCCTTTGGAGTTCCCGGTCTTGGCATCTCGTTTTACCTGCAAGAACAACCAAACAGTAATGAATATTAAAAGAAAAGCAGCAGCAGCCAATGCAAATGTAAATCCAGTATTGATTAAGTTATACCTGAACCATGATGACTTCTCCAAATGTGCTAAAGTAGTCTTTAAGATCCTGTTCAGTCGTTTTCCAAGGAAGACCCAGCACAATCAGGTCTGATGTTTTCATATCCCCCCTCTTCATTTTCACAGCAGAAGAGGCATCAATTTCATCCATTTTTCTTTTGTTGTCTAACAGGAAAAACAAAAAACATTACAATATACCAAGAGCCATACTACAAAAATGCAAAATATACCATTTGGTTGTTTTGTTATAGCACATTGAAGACTTGAAAGGAAAGTACCTGCTTAACCTGTGAGCTAAACAAGCACCCAAAATACACTTTTTTAAAGACATTTTCTGTTACTGCCCATTCTTGGCAGCAAAATTCCATAACATTTACCCAATGTAAGATGATTGCACAATAATGAAATAAAAGCAACTTTATTAGCTCCCAGATAATTTAAATGAGTCAATATGTCCACCTAGTTTAAAGCAATATGCTAGACTCACTTTTTCCTGGTTGAAAAACAGGCCTTTGGGCGTGACTATGTATATAAACACAATTGGTGGGCAATATAGATACAAAGTCTCTGAGTTAGTTTACTTAATATAAGTATTCAAGTTTAAAGTTATTTCAAAAGTTGGGAATTGAAGGTACTTGAGTATTATTTGACTATCCTATATTTTAACAAGGTGATTAATTAATGGAATTAAACCAAACAAAAACCCCACCAACTAAGATTTTTAAAGCGACCAAATATTGTACTTTAAAAATAAAATCCAACAAAACATCTTGCACTACAAATCATCAATTCTGAGTAGCTCTTTTTATGAATGGATTATGCGCCTCAACCTGGTGGGCGTGACCAAACCACGCGTCACGTCACGTATCTATTTTCAGTGAGCTGAGGTTACTTCATGAATTATAAATAACAGCTGCCCACCTGTTCGGATAAAGTGTTAAGGTGTGAATAACACCAAGCAGAGTACCAATGTTTACCTTTTGGATAGTTCACCACGTACACGACATTGCCCCATCCATTTTCTGGCGCGTGTAGGACCCCTTCCACGAGTCGCACTCCTCGCATGCACTGAGACACGGGGCTCCTGAACCGAAGGCCGCACGCCCCAGGAAACTGAGCTGCCACAGTGGAAAGAAGAACCGTGCCGTCGTCTTCAGACGGAATCTCCATGGGCTCCTCATTTTCCTCCTCCGCTACTCGAATGTATACTTCAGCCATTTTCCCCTCAAAAATTTAAAATAAAAAAAAAAAAAAAGGAAAAACTTCCACGCGGAATCAAAACAGTGCTAAAGTTAGCGGTTAGCTCGCTCTCACAGGTTCGGCTAATCTTAGCCGACGTGCTAACAGGACTGAATGAGTCAGGCTAATCTGTTTGTTCTACTTGAGACAAAGACTTCTCAAATACAGGAACTAAAACAAACAAAAAAAAAAAACGGAGTTGGGGTTGGTTTATTTCTAAATTATTTCATAAATAACACCACTCTTAGATCGAGCTAACAAGGGTGCACCGGCCTTACTGCTCCTTTGTTCGCTGGGACGGGGCTCTGCGCTGTCAACATCGGACGACGACCGCTCTAACGTGCACGTTTAACGAAAACTGCGCAAATCCCTAGGCTAAACACAACGGCCAAACAATTCCCTACAGGTGTTATGCTCGGGCTAGATAAGTCATGCAACTTCAGCAAAGTGCTCGTGTCGCCCGACATGCAAAGAAAAGAATAAAGCTTAGTCGAGTATTTTTCCACGAGGTGAAAAGTAAAAGCACCATGTAAGGCCGAGCAAAATGGCATTATCTAAGCGAAGGAGGAACTACGTCATTCAACGGGATGGTTTCATTTCACCGGCGAAGGAGGGGTGTGTGTGTCATGTATGTGTCGTTAACAATAGTAGCAGTTGAGCAATAAATTGTAGGACCAACATTTTTTTCTTTTTATAGTTTAGCTGTTTTTGTATAGAATGTAAAACAACCGAGTAAACCTAATAGTTAATAATCAATTTTATTTCGCCCCCCCCCTGTAAAGGAGTAGATAGGGCCAGGTTCATGTCATCTACAACAAGAGCTTCCGTTAGTTGGTTGGAGATTGGAAGATGGCGGTTTGCTTGAGATGGACAAAATTTGAAAGACAGACGACTAATAAGAAGTTACGGTCACAAAGATTTACCTACAGTTTCAAATGTTGCCAGAGCACTGACATGTCCATATAAATGTAAAACTCTGCATTATTTTTCCAGTTTGGGCTATACATAAAAAATAAATTTAAAAAACACAGTTGTTGGATGACCATTCCCTTCATGTGAAACAAAACAGGAACGAAACTTATTTACAAATAAATAGAATAATTTGAGAAATAGAATAGATAACCAACTACAGAGAAAAGTGATCTGGTACCTGAGCAGTTCGCACTGATAAAGGAGACTGCCTATTTGAATATAATACAAATTGCAAGTCATTTAAGATAATTGAGCTTTTTATATGCCTCTTGAAAACTTTTCATGTGCATAAAACAGTGTTGCAGATCTATTCCAGCAGTGGTGAAATGCATCACCAACAATGAGTCTGATTACAGGCAGGAGAGAAAGTGACTGGAAAGCTGGTGCAGGGATTGAGGATTTCAGGAGGGGAAGAAGTTCCCTCCACCCCTGCACATCAGCTGTCAAAGTGTTCTCCAGCTTTAAGTACCTTGGTGTACATCTCACTGTTAACCTTACCTACAGCCATAACACTTCCTTCCTGGTTAAGAAGGGACACCAGTACCTCTGCTTTTGCATGCTGGACCTGGAAGCTCAGTCTTGAACTTTTTCTAGAGGTGTGATGGAGTGTCCTGCAATGTGGTAGCTGCTCTGTAGCCAAGGATGATGAAAGCTGCACAGAGCTGCAGCCTCCTCTACCATAGACATCTACATCAGCAGGAAAAGGGCCTTCTCTATCTCTAAAGACCCTACTAACACACAGTGTTTACCCCCTTCCCCTCAGGCAGGAGGCTGAGGATCAAGAGTAGAACACCACACTGAGGCTAGAAGACTGTTGAACTCTGGCGGTGCTCTGTAGTCTCTGCTGCTCCCAACCAAAGGTCAAATTCATGAGAAACCACTCTCTAAATGACATGAATAAATTACATTATGTTTCCTATTCTTGTTTCTGTAGTTATTGCTCATTCTCATTGGCTTTCAATCAGGACCTGAGTGAAAAATTAATTGTATAAAGGTTTAAAAAAAAGTTTGTAGATCGAGCAGCTTCTTCCCTCAGGCTGTGAGAGCACTAAAAAATGCAAAATGTTCAATGACAGTCCCTGGTCATAATCTTAATTGTACAGTACAGCATATCTACTTCCAAAACAAGGCTCTCATTGCTTAGTGTGAATGCTGCTGACCTTACTGCTGTTTTTATGTCTTATATTGTTTTTAACTTTCTTTGCACTGCTTTGTTCCAGGTGAAACATCATTTAATTTCTGTTGTACCTTGTAACTGCAAAAATGACAATCTTGAAATTTCGTCATACCTCATGTGCACGTTAGAATGACAAATCCTTGACTACTTAAAAGGGGCGGGCGGGGGGCAACTTGTACAATCTAGGTGTACAATAGTGGTCACAAAGCAGTGAACTGTTAAATCTAAATGGCACATCAGAAGGTTTAAGCTACACCCTCACAAAACACAACAAAGCAAGATCTCAAACAGCTTTTTATTACATTTTCCAATCAATAACAGTACAATTTAGTACAGTATCTATCTTGCATCCAGCTCACCGTGGAACACCAACAGACCGAAATGAAATACAAAAAGTGAATAGGTACATAAGGGTGCAGAGCTCTATAATATTAATGGAAAGAGAAAAGGGAATCCATCTCAGTTGAATTGCATTTTCACTTGTGGCCACACACGAATACATCACATTTATTGTACATCATCGCAGAAAAAAAAAAAAAAAAAAAAAAAAAAAAAAAAAAAAGTGAAAATATGTCACAACCTTAACAAAAGTGCTTCTGTATACAGTGAAATGTTGTCATTCAGATGTTCCAATTTTCAATTTAAGACCAAGGGAAAAAAAAAAAAAAATAATAAAGTACAAAAAGTTTTAGTATGGACAGTGTGTGAGGACATTTTTGTTCCATTGAGTGTGAAGATCTGAAGGAGAGAAAAGGACTTGTCAAGGATAGAATTCTCACAATGATTGTTATAATTATTACAAAATTGGCATCAATAGAACTGGTAAGCATAATTTACATTAAGTATGCAGTCAATAATAAGTCTGTCTCCATTCTTGCTCACTCTGGTGCATAGCGTTACCAGTATTAGTACATGATGTATGCAGAGTTTGAGCCAAAAAAAAATTGGCCTCTAAGTTCAATCGACAGGTTACTCTCCTTTTTGGAAACAAAAGCAAAACCTAAGAATTTTCTTTTTTTTTTTGCACCATTGAAAGCAAGTCTACAGCATGCACATCTAAATTAACTCATGGCAGACAAAATTAAATGTCTTAACTTAAAACAGACCATTATTTTCAGACATTGATTTTGTACATTTCATTCACAGAGTTGCAACTGCAGTCCCAAGCAAAGGAAGTGTCTATTAAGTCAGGTGAGGTGTTTCACTCAAAGTGAATACGAAACACAAATCCCCTTTCATATAGTAAAATTGAGCCATGCCTCAATTACCTCAGCACCCCAACCCCAACCCACCAAAAGTCAAAGGCATGTACAAGAATTAAGGGGATTAACTGGATAATTTACTGGTAATAACTTTCTGTACTGGAATGAGCATTCATAACTTATAGCATGTGCTTGGTTAGTTAACACAGTATTAGTTGAGAGGCAAAGCTTCATGTGCAAAAGGCTGTGATGAAACAAAAACAGCTAGTATATAAATACATCATGGACATTTTGAAAGCTGCTCGTGTAATATGATCCAAGCTTTTTACTTCTGCATGTTTTTCTCATCTGTCTTTTACGATTTACCTGGATTAGAAAGACAAGCTGTAATTCAAACATATCTAAAACCACTAAAGAAATATGACAAAAAAAAAAAAGAAAGAAAGAAAGAAAGAAAGCCATCAAGAATAACAAACCATCATAATAGAAATCTTAAAAAAAAAGAAAAAAAAAAAAGAAAAAAAAAAGTTAAATAATTTGTACAATTACACTCCAACATTTGCTTTCAAGACGCACACATTTGCATGGGATGATAGTGTTGTTTTCTCTTTCAAGGTAACATAAAATGGTCCAAGAAGGAATGCACAAGTTTTGGATTTGATACCACAGGAGATCCTTTCTTAACTAGGTGATAAACAATTGTGCTCTTCTTTGTGTAGGAAAGGCATTGGTTTCCCTTCGTTTTTGTGGTGTCCAAGTCAGTTTAAACAGTGTTGAAGAAGATGCTGTGAACATTCTCAAGTTGTAATGGTCTTCCAGTCAACTTTGGAGTTAAATGAACATCTGAGAAACAAAGACAGGTTAAATTTAGGATTGGAATAATCTAATCTGACCCACTGATTAGCCTTTTTTAATGTTCTGCCAGGGAAGACCTTAAATCCTGATGGACAAAAATCAAGCACTATTTGTGTCCATCATACAAACTACAACCAATTGCAGAACAAGCTTAAAGTTAATTTGATTTTTGGGGAGCCAGCCATGTCTTTAGATACAAATGTAACAAAAATGTAAAATATACATATTACACATAAAAATAAAGAGAACCTTCAGGCTTCAATTCCAGATCTTCAGAAAACTGTCCCAGGATCCTGTTGCAACGGCCATGCCATCATCAGTAACTCCCAGGCAGCTAACACGGTTGTCATGTCCAGCCAACACACCTAAAGAGAATTGTAATTGTCATTTAGTCAACAGCAATGTACTGAGTGAAGTAAAGTATGAGTAAAATTATCAATTTGGATGTTAGTGTTACAAAGTGGGATTTACTAAGGACAAAAAAAAAAAAGGGCTGTTTTAGGAATACTAACCAGCACGGTCAGCTTTTAGTGTGTCCCACACATTACAGTTGAAGTCATCATATCCTGCCAGAAGAAGGCGGCCACTCTTTGAGAATGCCACAGAGGTGATGCCACATATGATATTGTCATGAGAGTAGATCATTAATTCCTGATCAGCACGCAGATCAAACAGCCTGCAGGTGGCATCATCAGAGCCCGTGGCAAAGGCATTGCCATTAGGGAAAAACTGAAAATTGCAAAAAGAGAAATAATTATTCCACAGTGAATGAAAACATACAAAAACAAAACCAATACAAACAAGCAAAACCACTTATACTTAAATTTGTATGCAACTTACACAGATGGCATTAATGTCAGACTCATGGCCAGTAAATGTCTGTCTGCACATGCCCTCTCGAACATCCCAGAGTTTAGCAGAGGCATCACAAGCACCAGAGACAAATAACCTTGAGTCAGGGGCCAGTGACAGGCTCATGACGTCACCGGTGTGTCCAGCAAATGTGGTTGTCTGCTGGCCAGTTTCAATGTCCCAAAGTGCACTACAAAATAAATGATTGAGAGAACAGTTTACCAACTGCATAGCATATTAACAGCTCAGTAATGAAACATACACAATCTTTACTTACCAAGTGGTATCTCCAGAGCTTGTAACAATCTGGTTGTCATCAAGAAAGCGACAACAGGACAGGTATCCTGATATTCAAAAGAACCAATGGAGTTCATTAATACACCAAAATGGAGCCAAATTTAGAACAAGCAGTGAACATTTAACTCCTACATGCACAATTGTAGATCATTAGCAATCAACAGTAAATAAATAAGACATTTCCAATACATTTTAATCTACATTGTGTTTCCATATTTTTCGAGCAACATACAGCATGGCCTCAGACTAAATACACCTTAATATGCCACTGTTTTTGTTGAATGTATTTAAGTTAATTTAGACAATATGGAAAAACGGAGCTTATTTCTTGCCAGTTCTTTGCTATCTGAAAAAGACTTTCACAATCATTTACCTGTATGTCCAGCGAGCTCACGGCTCACACGTACATTCCCCTCACGTGTTTTCAGGTTGTAGATGGAGCAGATGTTATCTAAACCACCACAGGCCACATAGTTTCCTGAAGGCGCATATGCGCAAGTCATGACCCAGGAAGATCGAAGTGGAATGGCATGAACCTATAAAGTAATATTCGCACAGACTTAAGTTCCATTTTCTCAAAGAAAGGCAGTCTTTTTTTTTTTTTTTTTTTTTTTTTTTTTTAAAGTCAGATAACATTTTTTGGAGAGCAACAGAAAAGTTAGTAAAAACAGCATTTGGCATTTTAGCACTCATACATGATGATGTCAGTCTATGCTGATGATTTATAAAACAAAATACCAAAAATTTACTTGTGGGTACAGTCAATTTAGAAAGTATTCCAGTCCCTTCACAGTTTGAAGCTCTCTTTTAGACAAGTATTCAGCCCCTTTGCTGCATCACTCAAAACTGTGGTCAGCTGTATCCTACCAGCTATGTGTCCTCTAAAATGTGCATAGAGCTTCACTGGAGTTGACCTATGTCAAATTGATTGGATTAAACACTTCAGAAAGTCCTGCCAGGAAGACGACCATGTCAGCACTTCATCAAAAAGGTCTTTATGGTACAGTAGCTAGACAGAAGCCAAACACACAAGGTTCCTTAGAGAAGAGAAAAAAAAATTCCAGAGTGCAGCAACTTGACTGCAGCAGTGAACCAAAGCCTACAGCAAAGAGAACGCTCCAGTGGCTTGGTGACAAGTTTCCGACGGTTCCTCCAAGGAACCCCAAACTTAAACTGAACAAAATCTAAAACACGTTTTGCCATGAGTTATTGTGTGTGTGTGTGTGTGTGTGTGTGTGTGTGTGTGTGTGTGTGTGTGTGTGTGGGGGGGGGGGGGGGGGGGGGGGGGGGGGGACGGACAAAAAAAGGGTAAGCAATAAAGAGTGCAAAACATGAAAACCATTTTAACCATTAATTTTAAGGCAAAAAGTGTGATTTACAAATTCTTTACCTTGTTATTTGCAAGCGCCTTCTTCATTTCAAGTATGAATTGTTAAAATAAGAAAACTCACACCTGTATTATTTCCATTATTTCCAACCTGCTACTTGGGGACACCATAATGCAGCAGCTAAATTAAACAAAGAGTTAAATAACCTTAAGGTATCCAATATACAAATTTGCCCCTCCCCATCTACCCTGCAATGTTCTCAGCAGATCTAATGCACTGTAAGAATGACCCTTTAATCTTTTTATTACCAGCTGGATCATTGTCCACCATATCAAGTTAAATTATATCACCCTAAAAGTTTCTTCAGTAACCCAAAGTAGTAAAAAAGCTTTTTCAGTCTTCCAAATTAACTTCTGATACAGAATAACACTTGATTTTAAGATCTGTCTTTGTTGGAGAGGCCAGATTACCTTTTAGGCATTCAAAACAGTGCACCAGTTCCTCTCATATCAACAACTGCACACCAGACATCAGCCTCAGGGGAAAGGCCACAAATGCCTCTCTCTCAGCTGATCTGCAACACTTTTAAATATAGTTTTCTCTCTTCTCATTTCAACATATCCTCAAAGGTTGCACCAAAAAAAAAAAAAAAAAAAAAACCAAACCAAAAACTGACTTACCTTATTTGTGGTATAGCTATCCCAAATAATAAGTTTGCCATCTTGAGAGGCACTGACCAAGAGCCTAGAAAAAAGGAGAACAGTAATATAAAACACCACTAACAATATCCAGAAGTTGTCACACAACATCTATTTTTATCCAGGGTTAAAAACCCAGTCAAAACAAGTAATAAAAAATATGTTTTAACTGCTGAAAAACACATTAAGTTCATCAGCACTAATTAATATTTATTTATCGTTCACTATACTCCACAAATCATCTTCTGGCAGTCATTTTACCTGGAATCTGTTCCCCAATGCATGGCATAGATTTTAGCCAAATGACCCCGAAGCGTTCGTCTTGTACGCATCTGGATTCGGCCAACTGGGTCAATATTAGCTGTGATCTGTAAAACAGTGAGTGCTGTAATGTTAATTTCACATCAAATGCTTTTCAACACAGACTAAAAAGTTACATTACCTGTGATAGTGTGGCATCTGCACATGCTTTCCTGGCATCCTGAGAAGAAAAAAGGGCAACTCTTTAATTAGACTTTCTCCATCTCACACCAGTCCTAACTGGATGGCCTCTTACATTTTTCATAACAAATTTCTCTATGGTTGCATGTGGTGAAATGACATTATGTTACTCACTCTGATCTGATTCTTGAGCTGCTCTGCCTCTTGGCGTAACTGGTCCAGTTCACTCATTTTATTCTGCTTTTTCAATTACCTTACTCCAGCTACCACGGGCACTTGTTGATCTAAAAAAAGCAAAAATGAAGCACTTCAATCTTTCAAGCAAATCTTCATTTCAAAAATCAAAGCTGTATTGTAGACAAAGGCAAAATGGGTCTGAACCCAGCTCACAGTACAGCAGTGCTTAAAGATTTTAAGCAAGCTTGCTGTCAGTTTAATCAAATAAATTGTTTACCTACGATATATGCAATGTGCATTTTAGGGTTCAACCTTAATTTCCCACCTCACTTTCCCGCCTCAATGTCACCAGCATAATCCCGACACACAACTCAGATTGCCAGGCAAATCTTGTTAAGGCATGACTTTCCAGTGATCCGAAAAGCAGCCATTATCCTGTTGACCTCAATCCCTGGGATACTCAGAATTTCAGTGATCAATAAGCCACTTATATTAATACAGAGCCTCAAGGTACACTCAAAGTTCAGCTAATAAAATATATATATCCACTTTTTTTTTTTTAAACAGATGACACAAATAGCATTACCAAATATGCAAATTATTTAAAGCAAATGGTCTCTCCATAACAATGCATGCTGTGTGAGACACTGACTTCATTCACATAGATATTATGAAAAGAATTTTAAGACCACAGCTCAGCAGAACAATACTTAACTAAAAATGTATTACTTAGATAGATTACCATTTTAATTTCTGTCATGGTTCTGACATGCATTTGATAACCGTCCATTTCAGTAACATTCTGCACAGTCCAAGTCAGTATCCTCCAAGTTTTGAAAAGCAAAGTTTTTCTTAAGGTAGCAGAGTAAAAGACCAAAAACATGACTGCAATCAACAGTTGTGAATGTCTTTATGGGTGTAGTACTGAATTCTGAATAAGGTCAGTAGGGGGGATTATTAGTTGCACAAATCTTCTCTTACTGACTCTAGTTGTCCTGTAAGATGGATAACCTTGTACTAAGATTCATTTAATGAATTATAAAAATACTTTACAAAACCAACTTGTAATTGCACTCTGAACGTTTTTGTATGTTTAAAATGAGAAAGCAGGTTCTTGTGTATTGAATTGTCGAGAGTAAATTAGTTACCAAATTACATCACCGAAAGGACTTACAATTTTGACCGAATGTAAAATCTGCCAGGATTTTTTTTTAAACAGTTTAAAAGGGTTATTGTTAGAACTGAATATTTAGTAGTCAAGCTTTTTTTTTGTTTTTAAAGAATTGTAACTTCCTTGTCAAAGACACCTTTCATTATATGAATAAAGAACATGACTGTCACAATTTTAAACCCAGAATTCTTACTTCTATCACATGTACCAGCTTAAAAGTGCAACATAAATAAAATGAATAAACCTAATAAACTCAGCTACTGAAAGAAAAAAAAAAGTACAGTTTTAAATATGACTGAATAGTAATTGTAGAGTTGACAAACTTTGGCCCTCCCAATTACCTTACCTGCTGTTTTTTTTCAGTCAGTTCACCTATGCCACTGAAGGTTGCAGGACAAGACTGAAAGTCTTCTCTACCTTATCCACACTATCGTTTAAGTCGTCTGACTGGTTGACCTTTCTAATTTGGGTTATCTTCTTATCCTTATTAATCTTATAATAAATGTGTCATGGAACGTAATTATCATTCAGCATCATCCAGTGACAACCAGGATGCAATTCTGACCTTGAAAACCTCTGAAAATGTTTTAAAACCATATTCCCAACTTCTCTTTAAACTGGGAGAAAATAAAACTACTTTTAATTAAATTTTGCAAATTCCCATAATGACTAAACTGTGTTTTCTGTCTTAAGTTGTAGTATAATTAATACCATGAAGACAAAAACAACAAAATCTTACAGCTTTTAGTATAATCAGATGAATAGAATTACAGAAAAAAGGTCAGAAAAATTATTACATTTGAACTTTGAAGCAGGTATTTTTGTTTTTCCATTCTGGTTACAATGAATCAAATTAAAGAATTTTAAGCTAAACTGCGGCTATCTATTACTACTAATAAACCATGAAAGGTTGTCAATTTTAAAATGCTACTTAATTAACCATCAAATACAAACTTCAATCAGATGAAAGAAGATCCCCAAGTCTTTTTTTTTTTTTTTTTTTTTTTATGCCAACTTCCAAAAATAAAATGCAATGGCAAATACAAATGTAGAATAGCCTGGAGTCATGTAATAAATCTGAGGTTTAAATACTCCACATTCAGGATATATATATTTTTTGTTGACCTCTGTGGATGCTTACAGTTAAGGAGTTCCTCTCCCTCATCACTTCTCCTTTCCAAGCGCCTGATCAGGGTCAGCTGACTGCATGATAAACAATGAGCAGTGGCAAACAGCCTGGAGTTGCAGCTCAGTAGTTTTCAGGTCCCTTAAGGGCAGGTTGTGTCTGCTATTTTTGACAGTGTCTCCTACAATTTCAGTTACATATGTATGTTGTACTAGTGTGTTTTTGAGAACAGATGTTTAACTGTACTGTTAAACAATAATAATGCAGTGTTTCACAGGTCTAAAGCTGGATCACAGAAAAAGCCATAACCAGCAGTATCACTGAGCAACTCCATAATCCTAAAAGCTAAAATCCTCAGTCAATGAGTCTTTAATCCTATCCATGTCCACTAATGTAAACAGCTGGCAAAGCCTGTCCAGGCATTAGAAATATGTTTTTCCAATCATAAAAGGATGAGATTAATCTTAATTCTTTTACACACAACTAATCCAGGCACTTGCTTTGAGAAATTGCCAGGATTTTCAGCTTCCAATGACACCGCAACCCTGATACAGATCCTCTCTCCAGTTGTGACTAGATGCAAGTAGCACCACTTTCTGAAAGGCTTCAGTGATATAAAATATCAAAGTATAAGTCAATAGTATGAACTAACGTGTGCATGTGCAAAGGTTTACCCAACACTGTATGGATTGTACTGACAGTTGACACAGGCACTGTGTGCAGTACTGTGATTTGCCTACAACACTGTCACAATGAAATCATTTGCATTGGACTTTGCGTTGCATCTGAATGGCTGCCAGATAGCTGTTTTAACCAGACTTTTTGTCTGAGTTTGTTTAGAAGGTTATTCCACAGGAGCTGCACACATATTTCAGGAGGAAATTACACGCAATGCTGCACAATAATATGGCAAGTTACCGCAAATATAAATAAATAGCATCTTACGAAGCTTAATCTAATTTAAGCATATACTGGGTGCTGCACAGTGTAATGATAATATGACTTGCACTGAGGATGCAGCCAAACGCCATCTTGCAGACTGCTGTCCGCTAGTTAGCTTGCTAGCAAGCTCGACAATGTAGGCCTGCAGGCAGGGTAGAGCTGATACTCAAAAAATTACAGTCACTTTATCAAGAACAGTTTCACTCAAGGGTTAACAATGCCTGGAAACGAGCAAAGTCGATCTAACGCAAGACTAGCGAAATTTCATCACACCCGAACCAAATAGCCAGAATTATCTAATGCAAAATAACGTAACCACAGTCACTTCAGGGAAGACTCCGCCGCTCTTCCGCAATTAGACAGGGTGCTATGTACTTAGCGTTTAAGCAACACAGGGTAAACCTGAAACTGGCTTGTGGATTGGTCTGCAGAAATCCACTTACATACATACTAACAATCTCGTTAAACCTAACAGTCCCTCGTTAATTTGATTACCGCGTACGTTTATTTAGTCCTCTCAATCTTGTAGCAGACCGGGGGATGGGAGGAGGGGGGGGGGGGGGGGTGACTGTAAAACTGCAAGGTCGGGCGGCGATGGCCTGTTTTACTCCATCAACCGACAAATGCAAAAACAAAAATCGGGGGCTGCTGGTTTTTCATAAAGCAAATGACCTTCAAAAAAAAAAAAAAAAAAAAAGTAAGAATGAAGAAGAAGAAAAAGAGAAAAATCCACTAAACATGTATGTTAGCTGGCTGTTGATAAGTAATGTTCCCAACACGAGTTAAGGCGTTGCATCGACGCGGCCGTTTTGTTGCAGACAGGCAGCGATATGCTAACTTATTTACTGGGCTGGTTTAAAAAACGGGGTGTAAACGCGGCAACGGCACTTGCCTTCAATAAGCGTTTTCATTTCATATACAGAAGCGTGTGCAGAGTTAACAAGTGATGCTATAAGCCCCCCTTTTATCGCCAGAAAAACAGTGCTTGCTTTTATTTTTACAGGACGTTTATTGTTCCAGCCCAACCCAGAGTGTCATCAGCAACTGACAACAAAATCCTTAAATGTAACATTTCGATTACAATGTAAGCCAATGCAATATATGAAGTTTGAAGTGTAAGAATTATTACTGCAGCTGTCTCTAATGTCATAGCGCTATCACTATATTTTATACCAAGAAGCACCTCCGCTGGGCCAACATTATTACTATAACGCCTGCCAGAAGCTTTCGCCGACATTAATTGTAGTTAACGTAGCTCAGCTGCCTGGATGCTGATTAAGTTCTGCCATTGAATTTGCAACTAATACTCTGCACCGGGATCCACCGATGCAAACAGTCTTATGACAAAACAGACAACTTAACGTTAGCTCAGCACTGCTAACTAAAAGGCTAGGCTACTGCTACCCCACCCCCGGGCAGTTCAATTCCGCCACAATCCATCAGCTAATGGTACGAACAGTTACAATTAAAGCTTTAAAAGCAGTGTGCTTGTCGCTTTATTTTTGCCTTACCTGATTCAATTTGCGCCTGTTTTTGTGTTTGGGCATTGACTGGAACACAGGACGGTGTGTATCTCCGATCCACGCATCAACCAACACCACAACGCTAGCTTACTAACTAGCTTAAGCCAGCTAGCGTAGTTTTCCGAGGAGTAGCCCTTCCCGAACGCAGGCTACGGCTGGGGGAGCTTGACAACCTCAGTCAGCCAACCGGAGAAGGGGGGGGGGGGAGAGAGAGAGAGAGAGAGAAAATCACACCCACAATAGCCCTTTACTGAAGGCACTGCCCAGGCAGATAAAACGCTAATCTTTAAATTTACTATAGCTCACCCAAGAAGACAACCTACTGTCTCCCTTTTGCTGAGCTTAACATCTGCCCTTTCCGTAGTAACGCTCTTGTACGGCCACCGAGCGATGAGATGGGCGCGGTAACCCTGCAGTCAGCGCTGGGAAACCCCACGCTGCAGCAGAGAGGGAGAGAGAACCTTCGATTGGAGTTCTATAACTGGAGATGCTACAATTATCAGCCCCCTTTAGCGGTGTTTAGCGCGTCTATTTTTGTACATGTGTATTTACTTAGAGCGGAATACAGTTTAACAGAGCACAGTGTTCGCTTATGTCTTTCAGCAAACCAGTCTAACTTAAAAGGTCTTTGGATCCTGTGGGTGGCGGGTTGGGGCTTTTGCAGATATGGCCCTAACTTCGCTTCAAAAGTAGGAAGTGGTGATCATGATTTCAGCAGGGTCCTATATACAGTGATGTGTAAAAGTAACCCCCCACACAGACACACACACTTTACAAAATGCCGTTTTTAAATGATTTCGTTTTCGTTCTACCTGGTCCTATTTGTGAAAAAGTAATTGCCCAACCCCACCCCCTTGATGAATCATGAATTATTAACTGTGACTGACCACACTTCTTTTTTTCTTTTTTTTTGGAAAGCTGAGTTCAATTTTGAGCCACACTCAGGCATGATTACTGCCAGATCTGTTGAATAATAATAATAAAATTAAAAAAAAATCACATACAACCAGTCTGACAAGGCAAAGTAGGGAAAAATATCTCAAGAAGTAACACATCACAATCTAAAGAAACTCACGAACAGCTGAGACACAAAGTCCATCAAAGTCAATGACACTCTGGAAAGGGTTACAAAGCCATTTTAAGGCTTTGGGACTGCAGTGAACCATGGTGAGAGCCATTATCCACAAACAGAAAAACTTGGAGCAGTGGTGAACCTTCCCTGGAGTAGCTGACCCACCAAAATTACTCCAAGAGCATATCAAAGACTCATCCAGGAGGTCACAAAAGAACACAGAGCAATATCTAAAGAACTGTAGGCATCACTTGCCTCAGTTAAAGTGAGTGTTCATGATTCAACAGTAATAAAGAGGCTAAGCAAAAATGGCATCCATGGGAGAGCTCCAAGGAGAAAACCACTGCTGATAAAAAGAACACAAAAGCTCATCTCACATTTGCCAAAAAAACATCTTGATGATCCCCAAGACTTTTGGGAAAATATTCTGTGGACTGATGAGACAAAAACTGAACAGTTTTTGAGTCCAGTTACATCTGGCATAAAACTAACACAGTATTTCATAAAAAGATCATCATACCAACAATCATTCAATGACATTATGTGGTGGTAGTGTGATGACCTGGGGCTGCTTTGTTGCTTCAGGACCTGGACGACTTGCTGCAATTGATGGAACCATAAATTCTGCTCTGTACCAGAAAATCCTGTTGGAGAATGTTCGGCCATCAGTTTGTGCCCTGGAAAATGATCCAACATACACCAGCAAGTCCATCTCTGAATAGCTCAAAAAAACAAATTAAGTTTTTGGAGTGGCCAAGTCAAAGTCCAAACAAATCAGATTGAGATGTTTTGGCATGACCTTAAAGCCATTCATGCTCAAAACCCTTCCGATTTGGCTCAATTAAAACAATTCTGTAAACAAGAGTGGGTCAAAAAATCCACATCAGGCACAGGGATGTGAAAGGCTCATTGCCAGCTGATTGCAGTTCTTGCTGCCAAAGGTGGTGGAACCAGTTAATAGGTTTAGGGGGCGATTACTTTTTTTACACCGGGCCAGGTAGGTTTGGATAACTTCTTCCCTTAATAAATGAAATTATCATTTAAAACCAGCACTTTGTATTTATTAAAATTTGTTTGATGATCTGAACCATGTAAGTGTGACAAATATACAAAAAATAAGAAATCAGGAACGGGCAAATATTTTTTCACTGCTTTGTAGTGTAGGTAATCATTTCCTTTCAACTTACATGTGCACCAAACAGAAGAAAGAACATTAATCATCTTGTTACAGTGCAGTGTTCTGCTGGAAAACCTTGGTGCTGAGCATACATGTGGATGTTACTTTGACTGTAACCCTAGCCAAAACATGTTTGCAGAGCAAGCACACACACCCATGGCAAAGGCACACAATGGTAGAGCTGCCAGTTGACCCTGCCACATTCCCCAACTTATAGAGCGGGGGTGGGAAACCCTTTTTTTTCCAGAGGACCACACTGGCTTAAATATTCTCTGGAGCTTGAAGAATAAAAATTAAATAAGTCCGAATCAAAAGGTGGTTCCACTTTAAAATGAAGATAAAAATAAAAATCCACCTAAATTCTATAACATTTAAATTAGCCCACATCTTGACAGTTGTCATATCCACCAATACTGCACTTAATTAAATAGCTTTGCGGACTCAGTGCAGTCATTCATCTTGAGGTTCCTTAACCAAGTGCTGCCTCGGAATGATTTCTCTGGAGTTTGTTTTCTTCTCTGGTTAGGATTCAGATGGTTGGTCCCTGCCCTTGGACATTATTTTGCCCATGTGTGCTATAGAGCATCTGTGAGATGCAGCGAAACAAACCATATCTGCAAAAGCCCTAACCCGCCACCCACAGGACCCAAAGGGTCCCCTGCCGACTTCGCCGTGCCAGATACCACAGGATACCCCCAGACATCTTGTGTCATGTCATGACAGGTCAAAGCTGTTTTGGTGGCATGAGGGGTTTTAATATTTCATTTAGTCATCCTAAGCAGACATCTCACACACAAACACACTCATAAAAAATCATAAGTGGGCAGAAACATCATACAGAAAAAATGCTGTAAATAATGGATTGGTTGAGTAAATGTAGTGAGGACATTAACTAAGGCTCCACTTGTAATTACCTGTCATGCAAATTTCTTGGATACCTAGTTAGCAACTCCTGACCTTTCTGCCTTACTTTTCTCACCAGATCCATTCATTATCGAACCCCTCACTGCATCCCGTCCATCCTTCCTCTTGCGATCAGACCTCTCCCTTCTCTCCGTTCTCAAGATACCATCTGGAGCTCAAAGTAGGCTCGGAGACATAAACCCTGATCTTCCTACATTCATTTCCTTCTCGCATCATACATTCATCCATCATCCAGTACTACCCCGCATAACTAAACCTTGAAAACCTTCGAAGAGATAGTCCATATATGTAAAAATATGAAGACAGAAAGTGAATTCCTAATATTGGAAATTGTGTTTGACAAATCTCTTCATAATTTACAGCATGCCAAAAGCCATTGTGTTTCCTTTTTTTTTTTTTTTTGTCAAATTCACATTTGACTACTCTCATCTACAGGATTTATCCACTATAATCTTTGCCATCAGCAAAATGAAGAGTGAATGGAATCTCTTTGTATCATACCTCTGAATGAAACAAATGGCATAACATTTGGATTGTCAGTATAATTTTGATATGACATGTTGATCATGAATGCAAATTATTATTTGGTTTCAAGATGCAGATGCAGAAAAAAGTGTTCCCACATTGTTGTGTAAGTTCTAATACAATGTATGGAAATTCTGACAGTCACATTATTTACATTTGCTAATGTCACAATGGAGTAAGGACAAAAGTAGTTCTCTTTTAGGCAGGTCGTTGCTTAACTATGAAAACAGGGACCTGGTAAATTCAGCTGATGAAATTTACCTTGCTGCCTATTACCTAATCTAAATATCGGGTGCTAACAGCTGCACATAACTTTTGATTTCTTTGCCGTGTCCCTTTAAACTCTGTACTCTGCAATGAATGCACATTAGATCACAGGAGGGATGAGCCATATGGAGATTCATAGCTCTTTCACTCAGCTAACAAATGTGAAACTCTTAATGTTCTCTTTGCAATGTTGGAAATAACATCTTGCAGTTGAGTGCCTCCTTATTTGGATGTCAGCTTTCATAAAAGTCACTGGGGGCTGTGCAAACACCTGCTAATGGGCCACACTTCGCTAATTGCAGTTCCCATAACTGTGTCGTCATATGACGTTGAGCTCACACAAAAATGCCTGATTGTTTACATATTTTGTTACGTTGCTGTTAGAGCTTTCTCTAAAAATACTGATATTAAACTAATTTCACATTGTACAAACTTGTTATTTTCCAGTGTAGCTGTGTTGCATTTGGTGGGTGAGATCAGTATCAAATTATTCCTCATGGGTGATTAGCAAGTCCATCCTCTAAGTGCCATAAAAGGTCTTCTGGCAAGCTGTTCTAAACTCTGGGGAAATAGCATTAAACGTTTAGAAATGATGAGGCTAAGACATACTCTTATTGTGCATTAAGTGTTTTCAGTGCACACAGTCAATGTTCTGATCCGTTTCAGTATATCCCTGAAAATAATGGTGAGTATCTGTTGCCTTGGAAATTAGAGTTATTATTTTTTTTGAATACCATCTCATTCAAATTATTAACTTGAATTCAGAAGTTTTGGGATGCTGATCTACATTCCTTTAATAAATATTTTTGGTAAAATCAAATACTAAAACTCCTGTTCCCCCATTTTCATTTTCTTCCAGGTCAGGAAGTTATCACAAGAATAGATCAGAGTACAATCACATTTTTGAGATGTTGATGTTGAAACGGGAAATGGAGACGTGAAGACACAGGAGCTGGAGAGATGATGAGTTCAATGGGAAGAGACAAAGATGGTACATATATGCCTACAGGCACATCTATCTATCTATCTATCTATCTATCTATCTATCTATCTATCTATCTATCTATCTATCTATCTATCTATCTATCTATCTATCTATCTATCTATCTATCTATCTATCTATCTATCTATCTATCTATCTATCTATCTATCTATCTATCTATCTAGTATTGTGTAAAGTTCTTGAGCTATGCCTTGTTTCTCTATATTCCCAGACTTTTTTAAAATGGTCTTTCAAAGATTTTCTTTTAGCATTGGCTGCTTTTTCAACCATTTTCAGTCCAGTCCTTTTCCCTGACCATTTTCAGATGAATCTTTTTTGTTTGTTGAGGCATTAACACCAACCTATGCATCATTCAGGGATAAAACAAAAAGGCAACAAACTCAAGGAATGAACAAGTATTGTGTCTACACGTAACAGACAACTTAGGAAAGAACCAAAGAGCCAATTTTAAATGGTATCTTCAGGCACTTTGAATGTCCTTCAAGAAGCCTGGAGAACTATTCCTGAAGACTCATCAATGAAAATACAAGAACACTTCTTTACAAGAAATCAGGCTGTCCTTAATCAAGAATCTAGAAGAATAAAGGTGGTCATACCAAATATTTACTTTCAAGCTCATTAGAATTGTACAAACTCTTTTTGCCTTAAATATTGTCTTGCCATTTATGTTTCAATAAATCACTGCAACTATTCCTAATTTTCCTAACAAAATAAAAAGAAATTAGGGGTGGTTCAAGACTTTTGCACCATACTGTATCTATCTAGATAGTGGCTATAACCTATATAAAGATATAGATATACAGTACCAGTCAAAAGTTTGGACACAACTTGTCCAAACTTGACTGGTATTGTATAGTACAGTTTTAAGCTTCTAGTTCTATTGTCTTTAAAAGCTGCTGATTCACCTCTAATCTCATGGTTGTAGTTGTTATACTTTATTAGGCTGTGTTGCATGTAAGTTACTTCTATTTATATACATTAGCAATGTCTTATTCTATATCTGCTACACTTGGATGTGCATGTTAGTAGAAGCTTTATTTCTCTAAAATCAACCCTAACCAGACAAGTAAAGTGCTTTAGCGACAGCCTGGCCATTCCCATTAGCAAAAGTGCTGATATGAAAGAGATGTTTGCTGGATGTTGTTCTGATAAATTAATCCTAAGATATATTTGGCATTATTCTTTGTACCTAATGAGGTCTAGAGTTTTAATGCACATCTCAGTAGATTAAGGATTTATAAAGCAGATGTACGTGCAGCTTTCTCTGAGGACAATAACATTCCAAAATGCATTAAAAAAACAATATGTATGCTGCAGTCTTACTGCAGGCTTCTCTATTAATCACTAGGTGGCACTGTTTTACAATCAGTAATCCAACCTTAGTGGCTTCGTAAAAAGCTTGTGTTCCCTCACCCCCACACACACATACCTACATACAGATTTAAACTCCTGCAAAAGTGTATAACAAAAAAGTATTTATTTTATTTATAATGTATTTTAAAAATGAAATGCTAATTCTTTTTTTGGCCACAGCAGCTTTATTGGCAGTATAGAGAGACAGGAAATGGGGGAAATTTATGGGGGAAGACACACGGGCAAATTGGTGACAAGCCAGGACTCGAGCTTGCGCCGCCCGCTCCGCAAGGCGGCATATGTATGTGGTTTCCTGCTCTACCCCTGAGCCACCCAGGCACCCCTGAAATGCTCAAGCTCTATAGCATAATTTATCTATGAAATTATGAATTTAATATTATAATCTGTGATGCACTCAAATACTGCATTCCTGGGATTTAAAGAAGACATCCTCTATATTCACTTCTTCTGGCAGAAGTTTGGTTTTCATGTCACTTTAACTTAACATAACTAACACATTTTTGCTTTGTGTCATTTCATCTGAAGAACTGGAGGAAATATTGCTATTTCCTTTCCTGTTTCCTATTTCCGATTGTCTTCCCTGCACTTTTTATACCTCCCTCCTCTGTCTTCTCTCTGAACAAATGCAAGCTGAGATGTGCGCAGAATTTCAGTAAACATCTGTAGAGTACATTCCTTTAAGTGAGATACATTGCTTGTAGTTTAACTGTATTTGTTCTGTACTGTGTAATTATGTTAAAAGGATATATAAATTACATGTATTGATTTTTTTTTCTTGTATGCAGAACACTATATAATCTTGTATGGCTTTTTTTTTTGTCTACTGTCTCTTTCTTTGTTCAACAGACTAAAATGTATTATTTTTGTGATATTTCAGGAAAAAGAGTATTTAACTGTGAAAGCTTTCTGGGGCTAACGGCTCTGTACCACGAAAGAACCACGAACCAGGATGCTGAACTCAGAGCTGCTCTTAGAGCAAGGGATATATTGACTGGAACATGCTCAAATGCTCAAATAAGAATAAAATTTCACAAAAAAAACAAAGATGTAACAAAGACATTACGCAAACTGTGTTCATTTTGTGTTAATTTGTCTTTAAGACTTTTCAGGGTTTTCTTTATGTTTATTTTCTAGGTACGTACTGATGAATGCAGGGGAGCCACTTAATGAGGAGATGATGAGATGGAACCATTGATTATGAAGGTATGTGCTATATTCACATTCTCTTTTATATTTTTATATCTTGATCTTAATGATTAATTTTTTTTTTCAAATCAATCAAAAAAATAGTTCAAAGCAGAAAGTCTTTCTTTTTTTTTTTTTCCTTTAACACATTTTAACTAAAATTTTACACAGAAATGATCTTCCTCTGAAGGGTGGCTGCAGGGCTCTTCCTTAGACATAGGAAGGTTATTTGATGGTTCATAAAGGTTCAGCATAGAGCCCCTAATAGTCCGTATTTAAAAGGTGCAGCTCTGGTGGTTTGGGAATCTGACTAGGATGCCTCCAAGGTGCTTCTTCTGTGAGGTGTTTTGGAAATGCCCAACTGAGCCAAACCCAGGTCCCACTGGAGAGATTATATCTCTCAGCTGTGTCCCCTTAGAAGAACTGGAGGAGGTGACTGGGAAGAGAGATCTAGGTATAAATGCTTAGACAACCTGGATAGGTAGAAGAAAATCGATGGACAGATTTTATATATCAAGAATTACAAATTAACCTAATAAACCAACACTTGGAACTGACTACAGAAACAGTTTTAACCTGAAAATATTGTTTATATGAAAAAAAAACAAGATACATATTGCACCTAGGTTACACTTTTTGCCTTTACCAATACAAATATACCCAGTGTTATATGTCAAAAAGGTTTAAATTAATAGATCTGCAATGAAATGTAATGGGTTTTTGTGGGGTTTTTTGTTGTTTTATTTACTTTTTCCGAATTTGTGGCAACGATGACTGGGGACTTCTTCAAGATGACTTGAAGATTCCACAGATTTACTGCTCTCTACTGGAATGGAAATGGAAATGTGGTCAGTTGCTTATCTCTGTGTTTTTTATGCAACTGTACAAATCCTTCACATTAAACCCCATTTTTAATACTAATTTCTTTACTGGTCTTTTCTTCTGTTTGCCTGTTCCTGAGGGAATTCAGGTCACTGAGGTTTGGACAGAAGACACCACAGGGTTAATTTCCTCAGACCTGCCACCCGGATGCAGTCATTCACATGGGTCTGACAGCATCTGGTGTGCAATGCCATTAAATCCCATTCTTGTCCTTGCAAAGCCAAATAGACAGCTGAGGGAGCCAACCGCATTTATCATCTTGAAACCATTAGACCAATTGCAGGGTGAAGGGGGAGGGAGCTTGCCGCACTGATCTCTGTTTGCAGCATCCCTAGAGCAACCTCTGTTGTGTGAAATACAAGAAAGAAAAGACGACGGGATCAGATCCTAGGAGACAATTGAAGAACTGGAAGGGAACATCTTGGGGGTTACCAGGATAGGGTTTCTTTGATATGTGGAAACCATCTTCAGAGAAAATGGCTATTTTGTCAATGTAAACAGCCTGTGCAATACCTGCATTGCTAAAGGGGGAAGCAGAAGAGGAGGAGGAGGGGCAGATACTGGAGCAAATGTTGCCTCAACCAGTGAAATTTTTCTATCTTTAGCTACCCCTAGTCTCCCGCAGGTCACCTCTGAGCATGCATGTTGTATGTTAAGGTACGTATGGATCTCTAATCTGAGAGGACACATGAGTAAGACCTGGTCCTGTTGGCAGGATTAGTAGCTCAGCTGTTAATGCAAGACAGCTGAGATATACTACATCTTAACTAAAAATAACACGCATCTGTAAAACACGGTAATACAACCATCAAATCATCCTAACAAAGATAACCATGTAAAACGTTGCATGCTCCGTATTTGTGGAGTGCAGGAATAGCTAACTGGACAAGAGCAATGACTGAATCCAGTCTTTGTTTTTCATTGGTTGGCTTCAGTTGCACATGTTCCTCATTAAGAGCACAAGCAGACAGGATGAGGAGGGAGGAATTGGATCATATGTCTATGCCTTCCTGTGTCACCACATAACAAAATGGAAAGCATGTTCGTCTTTTAACACTCCTCATATAATGTAAATCTTAAGGAAAAACTGCTTTTCACTCTCATGGGATGTGCATAGTACGTGTGTGGGAGGCACATGTACTGAGTCTTGGATGCAGTGGATATTTATGGAACCAGAACGTGTGTGTGTGTGGTATGTGTGTGTGTGTGTGTGTGTGTGTGTGTGGGTGGGTGGGTGGATGTAAGTTGATTTTGACGTTAGAATGCGCTGCCAACACATTTCCTCACAGCGCGTATTGAAGTTTGAATTCCTCCGAAATTCATGAAGTTTTTTTTTTTTTTCTTTTTCGGTACTGATTTTCTTCTGAGCGTTTACTACCCACATCCTGCCCAAAACACTTACCACAACCCACTGGCACAATCAGCCATGGTTTGAGTAAATATGAGGGTGGGAGTTCCAAAAGGGAGATGTGTAATTTTTAAAAAAAAAAAGATTTAAGGAAATCATAGGTGCACAGAAGCAATAAGAAAATAGAATACAATCATTTTCCTAGAATTAAAGGCTTACCTAACCCTTTGGTTATAGTTCATTCAATTGATTTGAATCCCATGAAACACTGTATAGATAAACTGTAGCAACATAGTTTTTAGTTTTTCCTTTTACTGTTGGGTTTTATTTTGCAGATCATATGGCCAAAGCACCATCAATGCCTCAGCAGACTCCAGACCAGCACGAAGACACATTCATTGACCATGAGACATACTAGAGACTGAGCGGCGTAACAGCATCAACACAGACAGTGAAGATACACACTACTGTTGAAACAGCTACACTCAACCATGGCTGCAAATGGAACTAAGACAACTACGAGTATTTTCTCAACAACTGCCACAACCCCCACAACCTCCACAATCCCCTTCCTCTCGACAAGCCCCGGAAGCAGAGACAATATCACCTCAAGAACATTAATGACAGTGACTATAACGACAAATGAGACCAATTTGAATGCCACCACACTTCCAGAAGTGGTGATTGAGAGCTCGGGCATGAGAATGTTGCTCGTACCCTTTGGCATCATCACAGTCATTGGTTTAGCAGTGGCAATAGTAAGAAATCATTTACACATTTTCTCTCCGATACCATTTCATACAATAGAAAATGTAAAAGTTTTAAGTTTGGTTATTTCTGTGAAGAAACTTATTTGATTTTCTCTATCTTATCTTTGTGTCTCCATTCTAGATGCTGTATATTAGGAAACGAAAGCGGTAAGTTGCCACAACCAGACAAGGCTGGATTACCATCTGTCCTGAAGCTCTAATTGCATGTCCCATAATTTACATAATTTGATTATTTGCAGCTTTCTTACAGAATTTGCACTACTAACACAACTAAAGCAAAAACTAAACCTAATTATTATTAGGTGTTTATTTGGTTCCAGCTTGCTGGGGGATATAGTACAAAATCATTCCCTCCCCAAAAAAGCCAATCATTCCCTCAAATTAGCAGTGCTAGCACTGGAGTTAATGGTAACTTTTAACAACATCACACAAAGGGCAGCAAGTGAGGCTCAGTACATGCTCAATTTCAGGCTAATTTTAAAGTCTTTCTTTTTTGCCAACTGGCCCTCACTCAACTCTAATCTCTTGTCCTACAGGTTGGAGAAGTTGAGACACCAACTCATGCCCATGTACAACTTCGACCCAGCTGAAGAACAAGATGACCTGCTGGAACAGGAGCTACTGGATCACGGCCGGGAAGGCAGCATCACAGGCCCCAATGCCAAGGTAGGATTGATAGTCTTTCTAAGTGGCAGAAAATCTTATCATTTGGCATTGTTTTTGTTTATTTTGATGCATAATTTGAAAATGTATGTTTGTTGATCAGTAGATTTTTGTATGTTTTTCTTATGAGGTTACTTTAATTTCCTGTTAACATGCTTTCACTGTCATAATTCTTTATTTTCTTTAATTTCTTTTAAGTTTTGACAATGGCATGATTGTAAAAGGCAAAAATGGTAAAGTATCGCCTGTGTGTATTTTCAACCATTTTCCACACTACCCTTATTCTTTCATGCTGTCTTATTATCCATATCTCAAACACAACTAGATCTAATCTACATTACACTATATACTTGAAGGATACAAAGTATTATATCATAATGCCTTTTCCTTTGAACCTACATTCATATTACCTTTCACATCCCTTTTCTCACACTCTTTCAACTAATTACTTACACATAAACTATCCCAGGGGCCACATGAAGCAAATACATTTTCAAAGTTTTCAAATGTATCTCATACATGGCAACAAAATCAGTCCCACTATGTTGTTGTTGTGCATTAAATGCATTTGAAAGCCTAAAAATTGCTACTCTTATTTACTTTATCAAACCTTTATTTTTGCTGTATAACACACTGTAAAATAATTAGCACAACAGTGTCAATCAAATTTATAATGCATGCTGGTATTTTGACAATATTTGATTTTATGATTTACATAATCTGTGGTCTGTGGCTTCTGGTACAAAGTCTCTAGTTTCAGTAATGAATCACAGTATAAATCCTAAAATGCTAAGTTGGTGTAAGTGCTCTAATTGTCCTAAAAGTAGCAAAACACCACTGGAGAAACAGTAATTGTCCTATTATTGTTCCTTTCTTTGTCATTAATGACTTGTGTCATCATATGATCTTAATCTAATGGTTTTCTCTTGCCTGCTACCCATCTCCTCTGCAGACTCTCACAAGCTCCCAAGGGACAACACAAAGGCCCAGTCGTCTTGTCTTCACAGATGTAGCCAAAGCTCTCAACGCTTAACAGCTCTCTGCCATTAGATAATATCAGTCTGCAGGGTCTGCTGGCCTCAATAAAGGGAAACCGGACTGTGCGGTGGAGCATCTGGAGCTGTGATGAAGGTTATCATCACTGTGTGGGGACTGGCAGTGGCTTTCATACTATGAAAGCAAGATAGGGTGCATGTATGATAGGGAAGGGCAAAAGAAAGCATCACATATGATCTTGCACTGTTATCATTTGGCACAGAAATGAAGTGGGATGCACTTTTTTTTTTTTTAAGAAAAAATAAATCATGTTGTGTCATTGCTGTTAAAATATTTGGTAGCTTGTCAGTATCTACTTCCATGTTTCATAAGGGAGAAGTGTATATCTGTGTTTTAGTGATTTTGTGGTCTTATATTTCTGACAAGCTTCAAAGCTGGATGTGTTTCCATCCTTAAGTGACGTGTTTCTCCCCAGTTGGTTTATTCTTTTGTGAGCAATGAAGGACTGTTTCTGTGTGTATACATTAAAGCTATTTAAACCAATTTAAAAAAAATGTTTTTGTTGTACAAATCTACAACAAAACAGTTGATAGGTGATATTTTTATTGATAAGTGATGCGCAGACGCAGAGTAACACAAATCACAAGGTAAAGAATCAAAATAAAATATATATCACAGGTTTGTGAGTTGTATTAATGAAGTGGAGGAGGACACATCAATAACATAACTACAAAATGGTGTTAAAAGTAAGGCATAAAAGATGATTTCTCAAGTTACACTTCAACTTTTCAATAGTTGAAAATGGATCAAGTACTGTATGTAACTATATAACTATCAGTAAAATCACAAAACATTGTCCCCATTTCGAGAGTAAATATCTAGACAGCTCTTATAAAATAACACACATTGACTCAGCTGTAGTTAAATTAAAAGGCACCCTTAAGGCTGACTTCCATTCACTTATGGTCATATGAATGTAGTGAGATGAGTGACATGGACTACGACAGTACTAGTTTGACAGTTACTTCAAAATTTCATGATCCACATGACCTGCAAGTCTAATGGGAACTATTAGCCATATTTAACCAAGAGTTTCCCCCAGAGATGACCCAGGCGTGTTTGTCTTCAGAGGTAGTCCAGGGAGCAAAAGAAAATAATAAAATAAAATAAGTCAATGCAGATGAACACTGAATCAATATCTAATCCGGCTGCAATTTTGTCAACAATGCTGAAATACATGAAATGACTGAAATACAACAGATCAGTGATAATATAAGTACATTTTACGTGGAAGAAACATATATACAGTAAATAATGGTGATATTCAAGTAATGTGCAGTAATTAGCAACTTGTAAGTGATATCTAATTTGGATAAATGTTCACAAAACAACTTCTCAAAAATATTTTTTTAAACTAGACGGAGGCAGGAAACTTCTTTACCTCTGATGTTCTAGAAATAAAGGATTCAGTCATTTGTATGAGAAACATCTCCATAAGGAAAAAGAAATCCTGAGCTCTCCAGAGTATTCTATGTGGCTATCTATGTTGATTCTTGATAGAGACCAGATTTACTATCTATGAACACGCACACACATATATAAGTATAATGTTTAATTATTATTATTTTAATTATTGTGTGCGTGTGTGTAAATTTCATTTCCCTGCATTATAGTCTGGTGCCAGAGATATACAGTAATGTGCAAAATCTTGAGCCACCCCTCATCTCTTTATGTTTTACTAGGAGAACAGGAAATAGGTACAGCGATTTATTGAAACATGAAAACATCCACGGAAATACAGTATATAAGACAAAAATGGAGTTAGTACAATGCTAATGAGTTTGAAAGTCAATATTTGGTATGACAACCTTTATTCTTCAACACAACCTGAACTGTCTTAGGCAAACTTTCTTGTAATTTCTTTAAGCCATCTTCACAAATAGTTCTCCAGGCCTCTTGAAGGATATTTCAAAGCTCTTTTTTGGATGTTGGCTGCCTTTTGTTCTGCTCTCTGTCAAAATGATACCACACTGCATCAATAATGTTGAGGTCTGGGCTCTGGGGAGGCCAATCCATGACTGATATTGTTCTATTTTGTGTTTTTCTATCTAGGTATGCTTTTACTGAATTGGCAGTGTGTTTAGGATCATAGTTGAAAAATGAAATTGTCAATGGGAACTTTTCCAGATGGGATTGCATATATAACTGATGGTACTTTTCTGTGTTCATAATGCCATCAATTTTGACAAGATCCCCAACACCACTGGCTGAAATGCAGCCCCAAACCATGAACCCCACCGGGTTTTACAGATGGCTGGAGAGACTCCCTGTTGTAGCTCTCTCCTGACCTCCTCTGAACATGCTAATGACAATTTAAACCAAAAATGCCAAATTTGGATTCATCACTGCATAAGAACTGTTATCACTGATTTTGAATCCAGTTCTCATATAATTTAGCACAGTTCAGCATTTTCCCCTGTTTCTCCTCATTAACAATGGCTTCTTGACAGCCACTCTTAGTCTAAATCCATTTCTAATGCGGCTTCAGTAAACAGTAGATGGATCAACTGAAGGTCCAGATGCATCTGTCTGGTCTTTGTTGGATTTTTTTTATGTGCTGTAGATCGTTTTTGAGACCTGCCACTTCTTCTTTTGTCCTCTACTTGTCCATTGCACATATTGCACTGTGTGCTGAGATATGCCAATTTTTCAGTTAATCATAGGTTAAAAACATTCATCTGAAAATGGCCAGGGTCAAGGACTGAACTGAAAATGAGTGAAAAAGCAGCCAATGTCCAAAGAAAAACCTTCAGAAAGCCTGAAGAACTATTACTAAAGACCACTTCAAAAAATTACAAGAAAGAGTTCTTGGAAGCAAAATATAGAAATGATGGGTTGCTCCAGACTTTTGCAAAGTACTGTATTTATGGTGAAAAATACTACATTTACTTTTTCTGAGGATATGCAGATAGTGCCGATTTAATGTTTTTGCTTTGATATACCTTTTCCTTTTAAGATTTCTATATGCCACCAAATACAATCGAGATGAATTGAGTTTCATTTATAGAGTTCAAAGCATTAAACTTCTTATAGAGTGGGTGTTACCACAGTATGTTAGTGTGGACAAATCTCAGACCTCTTTGCCAACATATTTTTGGAAACATTTCTTAAGTATAAATTAGCTCAATGGAAAATGTTCAATAAGCACCATAAAATAAATCCCATCCACTTTATTGTTTTGGGGTCTACATACTGCAGCCAAATGCTCTTGGAGGTAAGTGAAATGATCCTTTGAAGGAAGACTGTGTAAAATTTGCAAGGAGATATGACACAATTCCTCACTATGAAACTAAATAAAATGAAATTAGTTTAATTGATAGACCATAAAACACCCCACCCCACCCCTAGTACTTTCAGTACAATGAAGTGTGTTCTTGCTATAGCCTTAGGCGGTCTGGTATGGCCGGTGCCTAATGTGTTAGCCATAACCCTTATTTATTTCAGCACTTTGTGGTTATTTGCTGCCATGAATTAAGAGTGTCACACATACAATTTACAGTGTAAGAATCAGAAAATACATGATAGAATACAAATGAGAAAAGAATAACAACCCCCCCCCCCCAAAAAAAAACAAAACAAGTATTTCATAAGGAACTACACCCTAAAAAAGCAAGTATTTTATCAGGTTGTTGTAAACTATTGGCTGCATTTTATTTCCCAGGAGAGCAAACAAAGTCTCACTTCAGTTTATACCAAAAAACTGTTTTGTTTTTTTTGTTTGTTTTTTAAAGAACTTCTACTGATAATTTTATTTGTACACCTCTGCAGGAGTGTAACATCTGCTTCCATGTGTTGGCCTGTAGGCCTGAAAACCTTGTGTGCAACTGTACTCTATATCTGCACATAAACCTGTGTGTGTTTGTGAGTGTACAGTAATTGTGTACATCCCGGCTGAGGGAGTGAAGAATTACTTTGCTGGAGATCTTTTGTGTTACTGAGGTAGAATGAGAGATTAAGAAACTGAAGGTAACTGAGGTTTAAATGAGGTCTTTGTGTCAAGGCATACTGGTAATGTCAAATACAGATCAGAAATGCACAACAAACACAGCACCATAATTATTTCTGAGTAGACAACATGTTCCTGAATAGTTCTGTACCTGAGGTTTCAATATGGTGTAAAAGCACTGTTAATAGTGAAATCCTGAGTGTGGCAAAATGACAGGTCAACATCGCTGTTGACTAAATTCGGTGTGAAGGGTTTCTCTCTTCAAAATGAAATATTAATTCAAACGTTTTCTCTCAAATCAGCTGCTGACTGGAAGAAAGAAAACCTGATACTGTAATCCTGTTTTTTAGGATTCCCCCCTTTTCACTCCAAAATTGGACATTTCATTTTCAATTTAAAACCTTTCACACAACTTTCATAATAATGACTTCAGCGCACCATGTCTATACTGTAACAATGGTAAAAATGTCACTGTCTTGCTCCTGTTTCATGACATTTGATTTAGAAACATTTCAATAAAACAATTGTTTGGTTCCTTTGTTTTTCTTAACCACTCTCATTTCAGCCTGCAGCCCAGTCCCCTCTCCATGCAGCCACCACACACACACATACACTCACACGCACCCATGCACACTGAGGGGCTAAGGAAAGCTGGCAAACATATAGGAATAGTTCGATTTTATGAGAAATGCGCTCTCTTTTTTTTTTTTTGCTTTTTTTGCTGAGAGTTACATGAAAAGATTGATACACCAAAAAAGGGAGGGTGGTCTGGCTTAGCATAATAAAGACTCAAAACAGGTGGAAACAGTTTGCTGAGCTAAAACCTACCCACCAGCATGTCTAAAACTCAAGCGCACACATTCCGTGCAAACACAAAAACTGCTTTTACATTTTTAGATTTCACAAATGAGATAACAGCTTTAGAGATGCTGCATGTAGGAGCTCCATGTTTGATATGTGAAAATGGTATTCATTGTTTCTTCTCTCTGACAGTCAGGGAGAGAGAACAAGCGCATTTCCCAAAACCTGGAACTATTCCAATTAAAAAAAAAAAAAACCCTTATTGTAAGATCAAATAATCCAATGTTAAAACACAGTTTACCAAAAAAAACAAAACAAAAAAACCCAACCTCTTAAAATCGATAACAAATTCAGGATATCACATCAGGAGAGGAAACTACTGATTGCAATTACTTTTGAGCGCGTGTGTGTATGTGTGTCTTCCTGAATCCCCATCACAGATAGGAGATTTTACCCCTGTTTGTCTGAGGCCAAACCTTGAGGTAGGTAGAGAGGTGTCCTATCTACTCCCCTTCCTCCTGTGCTGCAGCCTGAGATGACGAGGGACCCTCCTCAGCCTCTTCTGAAGGGCCCTGGAACAGCAGGGGACCAAAAAAAGAAGACTTTTCGCTTTATTGTTATCATCTCTTTCTGTCTAGTGACTCATGATGCCCAAGCTAATGAATCAACACTAGAAAACATCACAATACAAGAATGACTGTTAAAATCTCATGGAGCCATTGCGTGCGAGGAAGCAGGTTCCAGCTGTCAGACCCAGAAATGTGAGGAAGATGACGGTTACACCAGGAAACCAAAAAGACAGGGGAAGAGAACAGTTAGAGCAGGTTTCCCCTCGCTACATTGACTCATTCTTCCCCTTCATGTTTGTGTGTCTGAGAAATGGAGTCTGTCTCAACAGTTTCAGTTCTTAAAGCATCTTAACTCCTTTGACAAACTGCTAAGTGGAGAGGATGTGATAAGAAAGACGAGGGGCATCAAGAGAACTGGCCCGCTTCGGTGGGAACTGTTGTGCAATGCTTTCATTTGAAATTAAAAAAGAAAAAAAAAAAAAAAAAAAAACAAGGCTAAAAGTTACAGAGAAGCACTTGGTGTCACAAGACGATGTTTCTAGCGGTTTATCTGGGGAATTTAGCAACACCATCTGTGAATTTTCAAGAATTTGCCATATCCTCATGAAGTCAGTGTACATGAAGCACAAGAACCATATGTATTAACGGCTTTGCTGTCAAATGTGCTAAAGTAAAGAGTTTTTAAGTAGTTTTATAGCTGCATTATCGTAAAAATGTGCCAAGGCCTGAAAGGTTTGTAATGAAACATGGTATTGGGGAAAGCAAAATCTACATTTTTAAAAGGAGTAAATAGGCAGTGAGCAGAGGAGTGAAAATGATTCATTAAAGACAATGTGGACCACAAATATCATCATTTTCTTGAAGGCGATATTTACTGCATTGCATGTAGCCAACAAAGTGGCATTTGACTAAAGCTGAAAAAGCGTCATGGAGGACATGTCAACACTGTGTCATTTTAGTTGCTTCAGCTTCTCAGTTATTGAGTATACTATAAATATTACATATACTAAAGGGTGCATATAAAATTTAGTGCGATATATGTATATATAATATATAAACATTCATCACTAGTTGGTGCAGCTTTCTGGTTTCAAGCAGATTCAAGATTTTAAACCTTCATGTTAGCAATGTTTTTGCAATTTGCTTTGCCTTTTTGTTTTGGGGTATTTGCTTTTACTTGTGTAATCTTAACGAATACTTGAACCCTTGATACCTATCAGTGGACTGGTTATGAAAATACACAGTGCATACACTGCTCGTGCACCTGTTAATGCTTTTTTCTTTACTTACCCTTTAGAGTTCAGATTATAGCGTGTTGTAATAGTTGCAGCTTCACTAAAGAGTACAAGGGGCTTTTGAATGTAGTTTTTGTTTGATGATGAACTTTTGATATTAATAAATAAGATAATCTATGCAAATCAGCATCACGGGTCTCACAGCATAAATGTAACTGACATTAGTCAAATGGTAAATGTGTGACACAAAATGAGATTTCTGTCCAACTGAAGCAGCACTTGCATTCCACCACAGTCACAAACTGTAAAAGTGACTTACCCATCAGTTTAATCTGATACTGTATTTACTAATACAGAATATACTGTAATAGACTTGAATGATGTGATGACTGGAAATGTTCTGAAGTTTCTGCCAAACCCACTGCAAAGTTTGTTAAATACTAGGCCATAAATTTTACATAGTGCAGGACATGGCTGTGAATGTTAAGTGGGTTACTTTTCTTTTTCTTTTTTTTTAACTTTCATGAAGTTGTCTCAAGCTTATCTTAAACACAGGTCCTAATTCCATTATTCAAACCACGGCCCTTTCACAACAACTACAGTGTTTCAGTTGTGGGAACCTGTGTCTCAAAGCGCTACATCAAAACAAAACTGGACCACCCTACTGCCTTTGAAAGATTTCGTTTTCCTCACCTGCTGTTCTTCAGTTACTTCTAGAACTACTTTCTGGGGCTGTGAAAAGAGAGGCAGCAGAATTAATTAAACATGAAGGAAAATGGGCCCTCAAGGACTGCTTAGCTCCAGCATACACAGACACATTGGAGGCTGTGGACATTTTACAATTAATGCCATGAGTGTCAGTGATTGCTCCATACCCATTTCCTTGGTCGCCCACGTGGTCGTTTCTCTCCAATGGGCTCTACTTTCTGAGGAAGAAAAAAAAAAAAACAGTGGAAATACAAATCGCACAGTTTTCTTTAGAGTACTGCAGTTTCTCAATCTTGCCAGCAGCCATATTTATTTTCTAGATGCATTTTTCTGCAGGTCAGTCTGAGACACCTCTCTCAGGAGCTGTACCATTTCATTAATTAAAAACATTTTGGTAAATACATTAATGGAATTCTACAAAATTTCAGACTTTAGTGAAAAACAGGGCAGGATTTGTATACACGTACAGTGCCTGCTGAATTAAATTTTGCATAGGCATTAGCCTGTGCAAAATTTCCTTGGTCTGTTACTGCCCAAATAAAATGATTTTAAATAATCAAAGAGGAACATTTAGGTGCACATATTCATGGACTACCTTGCTTTTAAATCCAGAATTGTTGAGTTTGAAAACACAAAGGATGGATTTGTGCGATTGGCATGTCTAATTGCAGGCTCATACATGAAATACCTCTCTCTGCCATGTTGTAACAAGTTTAACAAGCTCAGTTGCCTGACAATAACACCTTCCTCAGAGCTGGTGATGAAGAATAAAAAAAATTCTTGAGAATTTCTCTATTTGTCCCAACAAAACAAAACATGGCAAATGATATTTTTCACCACATGCATGACTAGCTGATTCACAAACAGCTGTGGCTCTATAAGATGCTACAGAAGCACAACATCAGCAGATAGAGCAACTTTTCAAACCCGAACTTCATGAGGAATTTTTCTTTTAAACTGGACAGTGGATCTTTATTTTTTGCACGCAAACAAGCAAATTTCTACCTTTACAAGCAGCAGTGATGCTGAAAATGATGAATTCAATTGGTTGTTATATGTGAAAAGACAAATCAAATAATTCGTGTGTCTATTGCCAGAAAACAAGTCCTCTTTACAGGAAAATTTGCTTCTAAAATACACAAGAAAAAGTGACATTGGTGCATGTTTGAAGATGATAAGTAGCTCATTTTGAGTCCATGCAGTTTGATACTTCCCACCACTTATGTAATGTAATGTTTTTTCCTGAGAAGACATTTTCTTTGTCAGAATAATAATGCATATGACATAAACACTGCATTTATTTAATAGGAGCTTGTCTTTCTTTCTCTCGTTGTTTTGTAACCTCACATTTGGCCTTATGATGGCTGCTTTGTAGTGTCCCACAAAATATATAAATTTTTGCATTGCAGGTTGTGTTACATAGGAAAGACTCAGATGCACTAATAGAGGTTCACTGCAAATCTGAGCCCAGTAAGACCATAAAGCCTAAAGTATTTTAAAGGCATGCAGACACTGCCACAAATGTCAACAATGCACATGTGTCTGTTACAGCTTCTTTATTATGCCAATCTTTGAGCATTTTTTAAAGTTTGGTAATTTGAAACTAATTACATATGATAAAATTATACTCTAATCAATTTGAACCTTCAGTGCAGTTCTGGGGCCTTTGTTCTTGCTGCCTTTTGGTCGTCCTCTTGGCCGCTTTGGAGTTGGTGGTCCAACGGGTTCCTGTGGAGAAACATTAGACTTGGATCTAGTGGATGTAATCCCGCCATCAGCTCGGTAAGACACAGCTGATCATATTAATTTCCAAAGAACAGAGCCCTACCTGCTGCTGTTTCCTTGGTCGACCCCTGCCCCTACGCTGAGGCTCAGGAGGTGACTGGGCAGTGCTTGGCTGAGGAGATGGCTCTTTGGTCCCACTGTTACTCATGCCTGCGTCTGTCCACCTGCTTCAAACTGTGTGGGCATCAAAGCCTGGAGCAGCGGCCTCAAGGGCTTAAAGAGGAGAAGAGTTGAGTATCGGGAGCTGGAGATGCGAGCAAAGGAATGTGGAAAAAATGACTACTTTTGAATGCAGTGCAGCAATCATCTCTGACAAATTTAGGATAATCAGCTCTATTACACCACTTCAAATAATTTTCTTTTTGCACAATTACAACAATGAGTTCCAATCAGCGCTTAATGGCATCATTAACAGGATAATTCAGAATCACACAGTACTCTTCCAAGAGCAAGCGTGGGAACTGCTTATACATAAGCCTTGGCACCAGGTTCATCGGAACACAGACAGGGGTCTGGCAAACGCAAGGAAACATGAGAGTGGTGTGCAGAGACTAAAAGTAGCACAGATATTCACAACTCAATCTACCATCCAAAATCTGCATCTGCTGTACTATACTCCGCACTTCCATCTGCCCTCTGAGAGGCATTTCTCAATGGAGTTGTACGTGTGGTGATGCTGCAACATTTTTACTGTAAACCTTGTGCAACTGAGACAATGATTAGCAAGAAATGAAAGGCACTACATGCAAAATCTTAAAGGAAATCACACAAACTAGTAAACCTGGGTTTGCAGTGTGTAGTGAAAAACTGGTAAGTAAAGCTACACCTACTTTGAATAATCATTTAATTGCATATAATCTTATGCAATATGCCTTTTGGTCACTTTGCACATTTTATAGGCCCAAGAAAAGTGGATTTACAAAGTAACTCTTTTAATTAACATTTGCATTTCTTTTTTTTTTTTTTGTGGCAGCTGATTAAGTGTCTACGTAATCAAATGGTAGCAAATGGCCTTCACAGCTCCTACAGCCCTGAAGGACGTCTTCATGTTGCTTGACTTGCCTAACCAGCATTCAGGTGGACATAACATTTGCATTTTTTGCATGAAAAACTACTTTCAATCTTCACAGCAGTTGCCAATGAACTTTTTTTTTTTTCATCAATTGGCCAATTATTTCGTCGACCAACTTTTTCTTCTAGCTGCAGCCATTGCAGGCCTGATTAATAGCATTGTTATTGTAAACATTGTATATTTCACTCATATCACTGGTTAACCATTTATAAATTTATAACCATTTATAATAACTTTTACTGCTGAAATAAACAATAAATAGCTACTTTAAAGTGGCTTTTGGTAATCTCCCAAGGTGGTCGCTGACCACAACGGGTAGCTCTGCAAGGAATGTGCCAAACACTAATTGCCAACACAGCCTATCAAAACGGCCGCACCGAAGCAGGAAGTCGGAGTAATTTGAGAAATACGTCCTCGTTTGAAACGATTTAAAGCCAAACGAGACGCACGACGTCGTTTCGTCGCTTATAAACTCGTTTCGGAACAACACAGCAAGCGTCGTGCACGTCTCCTGCAGCAGCAGACCGTCCGCTCAACTAGTCTGTGTTTGGCAGTCAAGTACGGGACTGAATGTACTTTTTGCATATGGGCGGCAATTGCAAGCGTAAAAACACATTCTTTTACAGCGTTTAAGAAGGTGCGAGAGGCGCTCCTGAAGCGAACCCGTGAACTCAAAGCGTCGACTTCAGTTGGGTAGGTGGCACATGTAAACGCCAAAACAACAGTCGAGGCCACCAGTGTTTTAAAGCGTAAAGTCGACGCTGACCAAACAACATCCCCCTGCTTCCATCACTTGCGCAATCGATCTTTAATGTGTTGAGTTTTGACCGATAACAGGTTCGCCAAAGTGGATGAACCGTGTGCTAGAAAGAGCTGAAGAGGGGGAAAAAAAAAAAGAAAAGGAAAAAAAAAAAAAAAAAAAAAACCTTTGCCAAGGACAAAGGCAAGCAACACAGGTGCAAAAGCTCTGTTTTCAAAAGCAGCCTGAACATACATTTAGACTATAGGCTCCATGTTCTGGCTGAGCAATCCTGCCCATGCAGGCAGCGCCAAATAACAGAGCGAGGAGAGGCGGTTCGTCTTACCTTAAGTTGGTTTGCAGTTTTACCTGGAAGTTCACACACACTCACTTCACTTTGTGCTCCTGCACAACTATGAAAATCTTAGTGTATCGACCGTCTCATTGGCTGGAATGAAAGGGTAATCTCTCTCTCGCTCGCTCTCTCTCTCACTCTCTCTCTTTCTCTCCCTCCCTCCTCCTAATCGGAAATGTGTGTGATCCCCCCAGACGTCCAGTCACGAATACCCCAGATGCAGTATAGTGGGGGGTTGTAGCAGAGCTGTATGCATTGCATACTTTCTCTATTAAAGCATGTTTCAAGAAAGAACGAGGGTAGGAGGGTTGAAACAGCGGACCCCGCCCCTAAAAGCTCCCTGGACCACCCACTTGAGAGGGAGAAAGACGGGCATCAGACAGGAGGGTCTGGTTCCGGGGTTCCCAAAGTGGGGTTTGGGGGCTGGGAAGTTCCCAAAAGAAGGGGGGAAAAAGGTTCCGTTTGCTTCAGTAGAAGAGAGTGGTGAGAGGATACTGTCTGCACTGTTTCAAGCAAAAGGTTTCACTCTCTGTCCCTCTGTTATCTCCCCACCTACAGTGCTAAGAGATGCAACTGTGTCATAAAGGAACATCAAATGGAGTTTCAGAAGAACAAAGTATGCTCAGAAGCACTATCATACGTTTGTTTGGGGAAATGTAACCCTAGATTGGCTCATTTCAAAATTGTGCCACACGCAAGCAGCATTTGAAGTCATCAGCAGAAAAATTTGTAGAGCAAATGCAATCATCTGATTTTGCATTCATTAATACTTTAAAAAAAGTTTAGCTTATTTGTTAAATAATGTAGTTCATTAAGAAAAATAGTAAAATAATTTTTAAAAAATCGGATCCTCCTTGAGTTGACATGCAGTATTTTCAGAATAAAATCTTCCCTTTCTGTGTGGATTTATGCTGTGCATGCTGCATGAGTGCGGCTGAAAAAAAAAAAATTCCTAAAATAATATATTTTCAAGATGTAACTTTTTGAGTTTACACAAACTGATAAAATTGGATGGAAATGTTTGAACCACCACAGCGAACACACATTCCAGAAGCAGCTCCTGCTGCCGCTGGACCACTCGCTGCCGAGTCATGTCAGGTGAGCATCCTGGCATGAGACCAAAATATAAAGCTTTAAGTTACAAAGATGAAGCCCAGAGATTAGTTTGGATGGTTTGCAGTACCACTTTCATCATTTAATTCATTAATTCTCAGACTGAGCATCCTGTGAAACCAGATAAAAAATAAATAAAAATCCAACCAAATGTTTGATATAAAGAAATTTTTAAAAATGGATATCTCAGGTTAATAGTAAAAGATGCACAAAACAGAATAACAAAGAAAACATTTGCATTTTTTGTGGCAGCATTTATTTAAAAAAATTAGTCAGGTTTCCCAGCAACTTTTGTTACTAAGAACTGGTAGTCATACACAATTTTCATTACTCATCTACTATAAATATTACTAAATGAAAGTGAACAGGATGACTCTGAAATCACAACCGTAAATCTGCTGTTTCCAAACACTGTATAGAGCATAACTGGCCAACATCAGTTAGACAGGAACACAGTCTAAACTTTTCTCCTATCAGGTTCTATTTCTGCAAACAAATATAAACATAAATCTTGTGATTATCTGAGACAAAAAGTAAAAGTTTTACAGAAAGATAGAATGGGTGATAAAGTGTGTGTGTGTGTGTGTGTGTATGGTGGAGGTAGTGGTAGGGATTCGCGAGAGAGAAATTATGTGTGTCAGTGTATGAGAGAGTTCACTGGCCTTCTGCAGTGTGTGGTGTGTCTGAGATTTGGTTGGACTCTGATCTTGAGGTTTATTTAAGCTGAATTCCGTGGGCTCATCAGGACCGCGTTACAAAAATCCGCCTATAGAACTAGAAAGAATGTGCAGCGCATACAGTTCTGCATAAGGCACAAAGGCATGTCTTTAGAGGTGGGGGCAGGCATCAAAAGACAGGCAGAGGAGGGATTTCTTTAGAGGCTGGGGGCAAAGAAGGTATTTCGGAGTTCCATTCATTGCCAGGGAGAGCAGAGGAGGCGTACAGTTTTGCATTAAAGGGTGCATTTCCAGGGGATGTTAGGAACTCAGAAACTGCGCTATAAACCTCCACACCCCTGCTCTAACTGGAAGTTAATTAGCTCCGATTTTCTTCCCTGACCCCACAGGGGCTACATTTAATTTGATTCCATTTAAAAGCTTTTAAATCTTTTTAGTTGTTGGTGCAAAAACAAGCAAGATTGGGAACTCTTTAAGCTGTGTTTGCAGCACTTAAACATTAAAAAAAAAGTTTTAAAAAGTAGCTGTGAGCAGATAAACATTTATTAGGGTAATAGCAAATTTTAAAAAAATGGCAAAGAAGCTGTAATAAAATTTAAAATCTCATCATAGTAAAAGCTTGAAAAGCAGCTTGCATTTTATGATAAATATTTTCTGCAAGGCTTTTTAGTTTGCACCTCAGTCTGTGTGATTGTTTATTATTTTTTCTTTTTATATATCTGGTAATTTGAGCAAAAGGAAAAAAAAGGGAAAAGAAATAGGACATCTGATGCACCTAAAGTTAGTTACTGTAACTGAAAGGATTAATTAAGTCATGCAGATATAATGCAGTCACAGCAGAAGAAATCCTGGAAGATACAGTATTATACCATATTTTCATGATTTAGTAATGCAACTCATATCATAAATTCTAATTATAAATCTGGATTTGTGTTAGGCATATATTTTATTGACAAAGAGACATCTGAGAAGGAGAAAAGTGCATATGTTCAGCTCAATAACACATCTTGCAGGTTTTGATAATACATTTGATCAGTTCTGTCTTTGATGGCGCTCTCTGCTTCTAAGCCATCTCCATGACTTTCTTTATCCAGTCCACATACATAGACACACGGATAAAGATGTTGGGCTGCCCCGGGTGTCCACAACGCCTCATGGGGATAATCACACCCTCGAGTACCCAGCAGTCCCTGTTCTGACATGCCAGAGGACCGCCATAGTCTCGCTGCAGACACACAGGAACAACACTCTGGGGTCATTATTTGTCTCTGTTATGACTGACTGTCATTGCTGAGGTTAGAAACATCTTGCAGTCACATCTAGTCCAGTTCACTTCCATTACCCAAATGGTGACTGTGTTTGATTTATGGGACCATATAAATAACTGTGTGTTCTTTGCTTAAAGTAACTTTCCTTATCAGTTTTCTCCACCATCAGTATTAGAAGTGTTAATTCCCAACACACTATGGCATTATTTTATGTCATTAAAGGAATATAGTTGGACATTTTGGGAAATACTTGCGTGCACTTTCTCGCTAAGGGGTTCAAGTATCTGGACATTTAATACAAAGCTAGACAAGCAGTTGATTAGCTTAGCTTAACACAAACAGTGGCGGAAACAGCTGGTGGAACCAGCTGGATCTGCTCTGCCCAAAAGGTAATGAAATCCACCTACCAGTCTCTCTTAAACTCACAGTTTAAACTCACAGTTTAGGAGATCACTTAAACAGTCTTTCTTAAACTCACAGTTTAAACTCACAGTTTAGGAGATCACTTAAACAGTCTCTCTTAAACTCACAGTTTAAACTCACAGTTTAGGAGATCACTTAAACAGTCTCTCTTAAACTCACAGTTTAGGAGATCAATTAAACAGTCTCTCTTAAACTCACAGTTTAAACTCACAGTTTAAGAGATCACTTAAACAGTCTCTCTTAAACTCACAGTTTAAACTCACAGTTTAAGAGATCACTTAAACAGTCTCTCTTAAACTCACAGTTTAGGAGATCACTTAAACAGTCTCTCTTAAACTCACAGTTTAAACTCACAGTTTAAGAGATCACTTAAACAGTCTCTCTTAAACTCACAGTTTAGGAGATCACTTAAACAGTCTCTCTTAAACTCACAGTTTAAACTCACAGTTTAGGAGATCACTTAAACAGTCTCTCTTAAACTCACAGTTTAAACTCACAGTTTAGGAGATCACTTAAACAGTCTCTCTTAAACTCACAGTTTAAACTCACAGTTTAGGAGATCACTTAAACAGTCTCTCTTAAACTCACAGTTTAAACTCAGTTTAAGAGATCACTTAAACAGTCTCTCTTAAACTCACAGTTTAAGCAGGTATTTTCCCACTTCCAATCATTCTATTAAACACTGACCTGAGATTGGTACTGTTTCATTCTCACCGACCCTAACCTAACCCATTCTCAAGAAGAAAACTCATTTTTAAATATATCAAAATATTCTATTAATTTATACCGCTCTTAATACCAAAGAAAATGGTCAGCGCTGTGGTACTGTTACTGGTACTGAAATATACAAATTCAAGCATTTCTACTGAAACATAACAGCGGTAAACTTTTAAAACAGTCCACAGTTTTTACATGGACACCTACCTCACATGCACCTACTCCACCTTGGAAAGCGTTTGTGCACATCTCATTTTCACGAACTCGACCTCTGAAGTATTTGTTGCACTCCTTGTTACTAATAACAGACATGTGGGCCACGTTGAGGACAGCCTCATTACCAGTCCCTTGAAAAACATCAAGAAGAAGGAATTAGTTAGCAGCTAATGTGCTTAGAGACACAGCAAAATAAAAAGGAAGTTGGACAGATGTCGAAAGATTTTGAAAATCGCAGTGACATCTGTTGCTCAACAGTCCAGATAGCTGTCTCATTTTAAAGCAACATTACTTCAAGGACAGAAAAGAGATGTTTGTATACTGCATGAAGCTAATGCTTCCAAATAATTGTACTGTTAATTTTATATAATTTTCTTCCAAAGGATTATACTTACCTCTTGTCTCACCCCATCCTGCAATCTCACACCTTGTCCCCTCGCTTACAATGTAGCGCTCGGGAGGGAGGCAAATCTGAGAAATACGCTCATTAAACTCGGCCGGGCTACAGAAAGAAAGAAAAGAGAGTCAGGGGCACCTTTAGGTATATGTCTGTGTTCCATATGTATGTGTGTATGTGTGTGAGTGCATGTTGGTTGCACTTGACAATACACACTATTCCAGTTGTAGCATGACTAGTTGAGATTCAGATGGTCCACAAACAATCTTGGTGAGAGGGATGGTTTGCACACCCGGTTCTCCTTCTTGAGGATCACGAAACAGTGTTCCCATCATGGCTGAATACCCAGGCAGGTCAACGTAGCTACGCACACATGCAGATGATTAAGCCAAGTATAACAACTTATATTAAAGCATTTTTGATATGATATATTGATGACACACTTCCATAAGGGGCTCACGCCTTCTGTTAAAAGTTACCATATCCAGACAATTATTTACGAAAGAACGATAGCAAATAATCACATTTACATTCTCGATTAGAGTTATATGGGTCGATGTATCTCTCTGTAATACCAGGACAGTAAATATGACTCTTCAATTAAGAGACATTTAGAATAAAGACTATAAACTGGGAAATGGCTCATCTGGCTCTTTCCCAAAGTAAGTGAATCTTCTTACAAGGATCTCTAAGTTTCTAACAGGAAATTCTAACACTTTCTGAGAGTAAACACTTCCAAAAATGTCAAATTTTGGATATGTTGAATGAGAGAGTCCTATTAAAAGAGCAGGGCTTACCAGGAGGAGAAGCACTGCTTCGTGCTGATCACCCATCTAGGATTAACCAGGGATCCTCCACAGAAGTGGTTTCCTTTTCTGCACACAAAGAGGTTAGAGGTTATACCCAGCACAGCAGAATGGTTTTTTTTTTACTCTAACTGTTAAACACCATCAGCTGTCAGACTCACCTGTCTCTGAGGCTCACTGTCCAAGGTGAGTTCCCGGGAATCCCGTTCACTATACGCAGCCTTGACCTCTGGAACCTGTCGTCTCTCATTCCACACTCACTAAACTCCACTTTCTCTGTGATCACACAAAGGTAGCTTAATACTGTAAAACATAGTTTGCAGAGGTTTTCAGTCATATTCGAAAGCCTGCTCAACTAACCTACTGGTTCAGTGATAGACACTTTCTCTCCAGCTGTGTGAAAACAATAACAGATTGAATGTTAAACTGGGAACATAAACTCTGGACTTTGAACCATCACCACACAGTCCATTAAAGTGCTTAAAGGATCATTAAAATGACACAGATAGAAAAGATCTGTACCACACTGTTTGATGGCACAGTAGTCAAACTCGGTTTTGTGGTCTGTGGTGTAGCACCAGGGTCCGTGATGGTCACCATCTGGGTTGCGGCAATAGTTTTCTGTCAGATTGGCATCTGGATGCGTCCTTGGGTTTATCCTGGAAAAATCACACAGATCTCTTAAACACTACAAGCATGCTAAAAATGCTGAAAACACAAGTCCTTGATATTTGTGACAGTATTATTTGGGTTTAATCCTAAGATTAAATTTCTAATTTATTCACCAATTTGAACCGAAAACACAGAGAACCTGCTGATTGTTGAAATTTAGAGCAGGTACAGCTTCAGTATAAAGCCAGTAAGTGCTTTTACTGCTTCGTTCATAGATGTGCATAAAGAAAAGAAAAAAAAATCATCTGCTTTTGTAAAACTTAAACATCCATCTTACTTTGTCCGGTGAGGTGTGTTAACATTCCATTTCTGGCAGGTTATGCCCTTACGAGTTTTGCGGACAGTGCCTCTGTAGTTTTTTCCAGTTTCCTGGTAGCAATCTGGAAAGCAGCAGAAAGACATCATCATGACAACGACTGTTATTAAGTGTGGCAGGCTGTCAAAGTAGCATAATGGGGCAGAACAACACTGCAATGCTCTGTCCCCTATCGCAACAAAAAAACCTTACTGCAGTGAATTGATCAATGGAGCATTTTACTGTTAATAAATTAGACTTTTAGTGCTGTAAAAAGAATGTGTTATTTTTTATTAAAAGCACTATGGTGTTGCATGACCAGTTGACTGAATAAATGAAATGTAGTTAAATGTTCAAACTGGGGGGAAAAAGAAGAAAGAAACTATTTCTGGTGACTAGATATTCCAGAGATTAGGGGGCTCTCGCTGGAGGGGTCTGACACTGATATTACAGCCCTGCACTTCCTCATATGAATATTCATACAGTTGTTGCATTGTAAGGTCATCTTTATTCATTTATGTCCACAGGAGCCTATTGGCTGGATTCTTATTACAGAAGAAGGCTAATACCCTCAGCTTCTATGTCGTCTGCACAACGTTTGATTTGCAAGCAGAGAGCAGTCCTCATCTCTGCGACAGATGTGAAGCACCAGGGAGCCTCTGACCCATCTGGGTTACGGCAGTAGTTCTCCTCCAAACCCCTGGATGAAATATAACACAAATTCAACTCATCACTGATGCATTAAATGACCGGTCACTGACACACTGCGCCGATAATGCTGTGTAGAGACACTGAGATCATGCTGAAATAACTAAGTTCTTGTTCCCCCGCTTGTAGCCTCTACTGAAAATGAATGAATGAAATGCTGCTAACCAATATTGGCACGATGAGTGATCACAACACCACAAAGAAGTTTAATATTCATTTCACATCCATACTGCCACTCTGAGAGCAATTTGCTTTTAATGTGGAGTTACTGACTATCCATCATCCACTGTCAACCATCAGCAGAGAAATAAGATGCAAGAAATTTCAGCGCAATGACATTTTGACATCAATATTCATGTGCGTTGAACTAATAAGCAGTAAAAATAAAAAAAAATACAAGGTTAAAATTAAGAATGATCTAAACATGCACTTACTTGCACTCATATATGTTTGGGTAGAAGGGGTGCTCATGGGGAAACTGGGCATCCCACCGCTGGCAGGGGATCCCTGACACTGTCTCGTTGACTTTCCCACGGTAATCCTCCCCACGGCCACGGAAACAGTTGGTGGTGAAACTGGAGCGCTGCCGCTTTTCCACGTGAACTTCAGCTGGAGAGAAGGAGCATGTTAAAGCAGACATAAACTTGTGGGTTACCAGAACAAAACAGAGGAGAATATGAAAGTTTGTTGGATTAGTGTAATGAAATGAGAGAAACTACTAGAGGATCAATAAAAAGACTGATAGGTATGAAAGAGGAAATAAGTAAATGACTCCATTCACAAAATAGGATAAAAATCATGAGAAAACTAAGACATAAAAGACACAGTGAAAACTTGAAAGGCTCAAGAAAACACACTGGTTTTTAGATGAGTTTTGAAGACATTAACGTGTTACATGATACTAATCATGCCACATGATGGCACTGTTTTATCATAATCTTTTGTGTCAGGGATCTCTATTCTCCTTGGAAATGCCCAGGTTACACAACCTATGTTGAAATTTTGAAGAATACCTTGTTTGCTTTATTTATTTAGTTGGTTGTTTATGTTCTGTCTTTGACCTTCACTGTAAAAATAAATAAATAAATGTGGCTACAACTACTACCTGCTTCGAAATATTAAGAATCAGAGGGAAATGATTTTTAAAAGTATTGGACAAACTACTGTATGTCGCAAATGTTAAAAAAAGAAAAGAAAAAACGGACTCTTAGCTCTCAAGTAAGCAACATTAATTTATAAAGTACTTTCACAGGCAAGGGTCACAAAAGACCTTTACAAAAATGTAGTGCACAGCAGACAAAATTTGGAATAACAGTGACACAAAATTAAATGAAAAAAAAAAACAGGAATTTAAATTATTTTAAAATAGACAATCACTGGATTTAAAAGTAATACAAAAAAAACAAAACAAAAACAAAACAACAACAACACAGGGCTTAAATCAGTGACAAACATCACAGTTGAAGCACATTTAAAGAGAATCACTGTCAGCACCGAAATATCTCATTTCTGAAAGCAATCCGCACAAACACAGAAAAGGTGATTTTTCTCGATTTAATTACAGCAACTTAATGAGACTGCCTAATCCCACTGTGTCTCAGAGTACTACAGGAATCAATCCGGCTTCCTCAGTCTTGCCTGAGGGACCCAGTGACAAAGACAAAACAAACAAGTCACAAGTCTAATCCAGTAAATTTATACTGTGATACAAAACATTACAGTGACATCTAGTAATTATCGCACTCACTGTATAATCCAATGATTAATTTAAAGTTGATTAATTAATAATTTTGCCTATAAACTCTTTTAAAGCCTTTTGAAGAGGATGGAAAAGATGAAGAGTGTTTTGCTCTTCTTTTTTCTTAAGAAATGTATATATAAAGGAAAAAATCCTACTGTAGGAGTGTTTCCAATAGTGTTTCTATGATAACAAGGCAAAAAAGAAGTAAAAGCAAAACTCTTACTACATCTACTGATGTCACAGCTTTCTCTTTCCACCTCAGGGTCAGTGGTGTAACACCAAGGTACTGGAGAGGCATCAGGGTTACGGCAGTAGTTATCATCTAAACTCTTATCAGGGTACCTGAAAAATACATATAGGCAGGTTTTTATGTCATCGAAATAACAACAGGAAGAACTTATATAGTACAGATGCAGCAGCAAAATATGCAGGTGTGACACTGACTCACATGCAAACAAAAAAAGTAGTAATGAGTGCGTACTTTTCAGGCTGGTAGATGTGTTGGTGAGGGTACTGCTGGTCCCACCTCTGACACTCTCTACCGTTCACAGTGTGGTCAACCTGCCCCCTGTAGTCCTCTCCATTACATGTGATACACACCTCTGCAAGCGGAATGACTCACAAAGTGAGAGACGCTTCAAGTGAACAAAAATAGACAAACATGCATAAAGCCCCCCCCTTTGTACAGTTCCTATAATTTCCAAATAATTTTCTTAAAAAAGAGCCTGAAGCTATTTATGGGGCACTTGGAAACACAGTGACTATCATAATTACACAGCAGTCAGCAAATAATGTTAATGTTTTTCCCTACAAAATTTGTTTTCTTGTAATAAAAAAAATGACAAAAACAAACAAAATGTGTGTGTGTGTGTGTGTTTTTTTAAGGAAATTCCTCAAGTAATCAGCAACTGTATCCAGCTTTGAAACCAGAACTCTATCCCCCCCTTCTTTCATTAAAAACTCAAAATTAATGAGTAATTACCATTTTCTAATTCCACCAAATTAAAGAGTTAATTACAAGCAAGCAAAATCAGTGATTTTTAGTACCCATAAATGAAGCTTTACAAATCACACCTGTTTGCAGTTTTCATAAGCATGGGGATGTGTGGTAATGTATGGGATGTACCATCTTTGCACTGGGGAATGTTGCAGCTTTCATAGCGTCGCTCAGGGTCAGTGGTGTAGCACCACGGACCGATCCGATCCCCATCTGGATTCCTGCAGTAGTTCAGCTCCAGACCGTTGGTAGCTGTAGGAGTCCACCTGAGACAAGTCGAGAATTTTTCAGTCAGTGATGCACTATTAATCATTGGTTCTTTATCATTGCTTTTACTTTCCCAGCCGTCACAAGGCGAGAGGCAGGGTACACCCTGTAGGGCTAAAACAGAGAGACAAACAACCATTCACACTCACATTCACACCTATGGGCAATTTAGAATCACCAATTAACATATGGCATGTCTTTGGACTGTGGGAGGAAACTGGAGTGCCCAAAGAGAACCCACGCAGACACGGGAAGAATCAAACCCAGGACCTTCTTGCTGTGAAGCAATAGTGCTAACCACCACGCCACCGTGCTGCCTTTGGGACTTTCATGTGCTGTTATTTAATGCCTCTGTTTAATTCTTAGTTTATTGTGTTGTTTGCAGATTGAGTTTTGTACCTTTTTACAGTATTCCTGGTTGGTTTCTTTATTTATTTCCCCAGGCCTTCTAAGTTAGTCATCTGAGTTCTTGTTTAGTTTATTAGTACTTTATTCCTTATTTCCGTGTGTGTTCCCTGAGTTCTCCGTGTCAAGTCTGCATTCTTGTTTCCATGTTCAGTTGCTTCCTGTTTTACTTTGTCATTCTCTTGTTTCGCATGTTTTATAGTTAGTTTTACTTCCTTTGTGTCGTTTTCCTGTGATTTGTACTGCTGTGTTTCCACCTGTTTCCTCTTCCTTCGTTACCTGACGTTTGTGTTTATATTGTATGTGTTTCTCTTTGCCCTTTGTCGAGTTGTAGACTACCACATGGTAGTGTGTTCCTCAGTTTGGACCTGCCTAGCTCTGTCCATGTTTTGGTTTAATTTTTGCAGTTAACAGCAATAAAGCTGAGTCTTTGAGTTTACATTTGCTTCTGGAGTCCTGCATTTGGGTCCACATCCTGCCTGCCACACTAATAAACTGTGATGACCTGATGGCTATTAATCAGATATTTATCATGACTTAGTCACTGTCAGCAGAGAAAATTATCTGGCACCTTACTTTGTTCTGAAGACTGATTATCATATTTTTCTTATCACGGTTTTTCTAAAGAAAACAGGCACCCGGGCTGCTGGAAATAAGGCTTAAATTAGTGAAATTTACAGATCATACAACCGGAACAATGAAAGGGATACGGGCAGCAATGTACTCTGTATTCTGACTGCAGTTTGGCTTTAAGAGAAATGAAAGACACAGCTGATCAGAAAAGTGACTTCAACTGTTTGGTTGTTGTCATGTGATTTTCCACCTCTGCACCTTTCTCCTACAAGAAGAAGAAGAAGAAGAAGAAGAAACAGCCTTTATTGTCCCACAGAGGGGAAATTTGGGTGTAACAGCAGCCGCAGTTATTATAAATATAAATAAAGATATAATAATTCACACTATTAAGAAAAGAATATATATAAAATCAACAAACAATATTAACCTAATACTACTAATAATAATAACACTATATACAATGTACATGATGTGCCTGTGTGTTGAACCTTAACAGGCCGGACTATTTACAGTATATTATATATTATCCTACATTGTGTAGGCTATTGTGGTTTTTGTTGGGAGCAGTGATGGTTATACAGTCTTACAGCTGCTGGGAGGAAGGATCTGCGGTAACGCTCCTTTGTGCATTTAGGATGCAGCAGTCTGTCACTGAAGGAGCTCTCCAGCTCAGCAACAGTTTCATGCATGGGATGGGAGACCTTGTCCATCAGTGATGTTATTTTGGTCAGAGTCAATTGGAGAATTATGTACATAAATAGAGCTGCACTGTTTATTGTTCATCCTTAAACTCAAAGAGTGAAATGGAGCGCTTTATCTTCACAGTATACTGGAGGACAGATGAATCATCTGCAGAAGTGACTCACCTGTGATCATGAGGAAACTTGGACCACCACTGTTGGCAGGTCAGTCCACTTCTTGTGATGGACACTTTGCCTCGATAGTCTTCTCCTTTACCCACAATGCACTTTCTAACATAGACTGAATTCAAAACAATCAATAGTTACAATACCGATGAGCAACACTGATCTCTGTGATGTCACTTTGTGCAAACCCATGTGAGTCTTACCCTTCTTCTCATAAAGATCACAGTTCACATTTCTCTTCACTTCTGCATTGGTGCCATCACCCACCCAGGGCAGATGTTTACAGGTGACAATCGGACGAGTCTCATAGTTGAAAGCTCTGGTGTTGAGAAATATTTTCAGGTCAAAACATTTTACATTCATGGGGATAAACTTAGAATAATCTTTACAACGTTTTAATGTTTTTAAATTAATGAGTGAGCATTTTTGATTATTTTGAGAATATGTTTAACATTTAACAGACAGTATCATGACTAGAGCCTGACTGATAAGTCAGCAGAGAGGATATGTCTGCTGATTTTAGCTAGTTCCTGATATATTGGTATCCGTCCATCCATATTCTTCCACTTATCCAATTCAGGGTTGCGGGGGAGCTGGAGCCCATCCCAGCTCCCATAGGGCCAGATGCAGGGTCCATCGGGACAGGTCACATCAACATTTAATGAAAAGTTAAAAAGTAAAGAAAAGATGAGAAAAAACACCCTTCATTCAAGTTGCGAGTGTTAATGTTGCATGGTTTATCCACCAGAGGGCATTCAGCAATTAGCAACAGGTGTTTGGAGCCACAAATATAACAACCAACTGATCCAAAGAGACCATGAGCGATCATGACGATCAACACGATTATTTTAAAACGTAACTGTTATACTTCGTTAATAAAGACTCATAAATAACTACACATAACAAATGCTAGAGAAATCTGTTTGTTTTCTGTTTCTGAAAGAAAAATTTCTACAGTCTCTGATTTTTACAGTTTAGGTTTTTTGGGAGTTTAGTTCTTTGTTTTTTTTCAAAGAGTTATTATTATCTCCTTCAAAAATGACTCAAACTGCTTTCCCACATTGTCAAACTCAATGCCGACACTACACTGGTCCAATCATCGGCCTCCACTCTGTGTGGTTTAAATCTCTGTGCTCTTCTGTCATTCTCCCTTTCAGACTCTCATTCGTGCAACCCACCTCCGCCCCATTTCCACCTCACCTGAGTCACTCAGAGCTCCATCCAAGCCTCCATCTTCATCACAACCAGCGTCTAGACTCCAGGGAGTCTAGACGCTGCTGGGATGCCATGATAGGTCATCAGAGTCTAATCGCCAAATAGATTAATTAATCTATCTATCTCAATAAATCATTTTTAATTCTTCCAAATGATCTCTCATTGAACTGATATTTGGTGATTTAAAAAGCCGATATTTCCGATATATAATTTCCGATTCCCTTTTCTTTCAGACACGTGTAACACCAACAGATTTGTTATGTGTAATTTTTTATTTACTCGTTTACGGTCTGCCCGACTCTACTCGGATCAGTGGTTGTTTGTGGTGTCCCAAACACACTTGTTGCCAACAGGTAAGTTGCAGAGTGCCCTCTAGTGGACAAACTATGCAACACCAGCACAACATGTTTGAAGGGTATTTCGCCTATCTCTTATTTACCTTTTTTGTTATAATTTATCGGCTGTTAAAAATGCAATACTGTCAGCAAGCACCTAATATTGGCAGATAATATTGGCCTGCTGATAAATCGATCAGGTTATATTCTTAAGACATTAAAATGATAGAAAGACAATGCAAAAAAAAAAAAAAAGTTGCGATGAAAATTGTGATAGTGCAGAATCATCCTTTTGGTTAACAGACGTGTGCTTTTAAACCTTTGTGTGATTATTCTGTGGTGGAAAACTTCACATCATCTAGCTAAGCAACAGTGCTCACTAAAGCATTGTGAAACATCCACAGTCTGCATTATTTCATATTTTTCAAGATAAGAAATTTAAAAAACCAACAGTGTGTTTAGTCTGTCTCTCAGGATTTCCACAATATCATAGGCAGTCAGGTCAAAGTGCACTGATTCCCACAAACTATATTCCTCACCAATACCAATAACAATCCTGGATATTAAAAACAACAACAACAACAACAAAAACAGTAGGGTAGGGTTTCTGTAGTTTTAAGCAAATATTACTAAAATAGGGTAAATTGTGTATTTGTTGGAGAACAGTTTCTCACCCAGGTTAATACAAATCTGGCCCCTCAGTGACTTCATGGCATCAAAATGGTGCATGTGTCAAGCTGCACAGCATCAATAGGTGACCTTATTGATGCTGTGCAGCTTGCATGGGTGAGAACGAAATGCCCTGTTCTAAGTACATAGGCCCACTTATTAGCAAAGGCTGTCTGGTGGTCCTTTTGTGAACTGTTGTCCTAAAGTAATTTAAAGTGTGTAGTGTTCTTTGAAATTCTGCACCTTACCTGTATTTTTGCACCTTATTTACTTTCTAGGCACTTTATCCGCATTCCCAATTTTACGCTGCTAATGTACATGTCACTACTTCATGAACCATTTTACCATCTATTCTCCATCATATACTAACACTTGTCTTTAGTCCTGTCTTCTAATTACTTGGTTAGATTGGGGAAAATTAGGAATATCTTTTGTAGTTATTTATTATAGATTTTTTTTTTTGTATTTATTGTTGTATCTACATTGTTTTTGTATGGTCTTGCACTTTTTGTACTGTGTTACACCGTGATCCTAGAGGAACGCTGTTTCGTTTCAATATGTACTTGTATGTAGTTGAAATGACAATAAAACGTCTCTGACTCTGACTTATTTACCTGCAGTCCAGGGACTGGGAACAGCGTGTGGCACAGTCCTCCAGGTTCAGGCCTGGTAAAATCTGCACTCGAGCAGAGTTCCAGGAGGTAGGAACGAGCTCTCGGCCCTCAGAGCGCTGGAAGTCATTCAGAGGACTGCGGTACCCTGTTCATGTATAACAAAACCACAAACATAATGCTTACAGACTGATGTGGGGACCATACAGTATCTGCATCTGTTTAGTCCTGGTTTTAACTGGAGAGCAGTGGCACCACATGTACCATTTGGGTAGGAGCCTGGACACATATAACCTTTGGACCAAGGCTCTACCGCCGCTTTGAGACAGCAGAAGCCCAGAAAACTTTTAAACAGCAGCACAGTTACACAACTGGTAACTCAAACAGATTTCCATTACCGCAGATACCCGCTGTATGCATTAATGATTTGCTAAAATCCATCATATGGCAACTTTACTGCTATCAAAGTGAAAAAACCTGTTTATTTATTTTTTTTTATAGTTAATTTGTTTTAAATCTTCAGTCTGTAAACGGGCCTCTTAACCCGCAACTCCGTAGATTTAAACAAGTAATGAAACTCATCAGAATAAGTAAAAAGTTAATAAATCTTACCGGTGACCACCCCGACAGTCAGGAGAATGCAGTGCAGAAAGTGTTTCATTGTTTGGAGCGGTGGAAGATAAAACTCTTTTATAATCACTTTATGGAGGTCAGAAATGAGATATCTGCTCTAAAATCTCCTTTTTTTGATGCCTTCGGGTAGTAAACTTTAAACAACAAACAATTCGACCAGAAAGTTCAGCACGATGTTATCCACACGGAAAGCCTAAATCATGACCACCCACACGACAGCTCTGAGCCTTTGCTCAAACAGTCGCCTTAATCCCCAAAACACAGCCAATCAATAAATGTATTAATCATTAATGAAGAGTGGCACATCAGACCCTGTTCATGAACCTTCTTCAAGCTACTCGGATATCTAAATATCTGCATCACAATTACGCTCAATATTCTAGATTAACAAATTAAAAAAAAAAAAAAAAAAAAAAAAAACAACAAAACAAAACAAAACAAAACAAGACGAGCCAAACTAAGACCAAAAAACAAAAACAAAAAACCCACAAGAAACCTTTTGAATTGTATTTTTTCAATTTCTGCCGCAATGAACGCAATTCTTGCGACAAACGCTAGACGTCAGTAGTATAATTTCCAAAGGTTTTAATCTTTCTCTTGTTTTCCGGCAGATACACTAGAACTGCGGCTGGTTCAAGAGCTGCGTACCTTTTCTTAACTTTGCTCTTTAATCATCGGGGATTCACAGTCGGGTAAGGAGATGGGTGGGTGGGTTGTTATTTACTCATCTCGTGTGTTTTGATGACAAACAAAAAAAGTAGCTCGATGTTAAATAAAATTATCTAATCTGGACTTTGACCTGACTTGTTTAACCTGTCAGCTGTCCACACACTGCTCTCCTGTCTGCTGATTTTACTTCACTGGACATCCGGTTAAGGCCAAACTTTTTATATATATTTATTTAAAAGAGAGAGGAGCGTGGACAAACTCACAGCAACAGCACGGTGCACTGTGGTTTAATAAAAGTGTTAAGCAATAAACCTGCTATTAAGACGGTCTGATTCACGGTTAGTGGATTAAAGGGGCGGACCAGTGAGTAATGGGAAGTTGTTGTTACGCTCAAACGCGTAAAAATATCGTCTGTTTTTACGTCAGAAAGGTAACACTTTACCGTGCCCATCTGTGTTTCGACTTTGTACGCATTTGTGGACTTGTGATGCATTTATAGGCAGTTATGATTTTCATTAAACTATATTATATTTGTAAATACATCTTATTTATTTATTTATTTTTTTTAAGTGCAGCCTTCTACATATGACTACATGTAGGGAACAGTGATGTAAAAATAACAGCTTTTTCTGTTTTGCTGTCATTGTTCAGGATGGCAGCTGTTAATATGACAGAGGGTACTGTGCAGGTGGAGAGCTGCGACTCGCCACTGTTCTACAGACAAAGCGAACCTGTCACAGGAGACGCAAAAATGTCAGTTTTGCTTCTTCACGGCATACGCTTCTCTTCAGAAAACTGGCTCAGCATCGGCACTCTGGAGACTCTGGCCAAAGCAGGTTGCCGTGCAGTCGCCATCGACCTGCCAGGTGCGTCTGTGGGGGAACAAACTGGGTCTACTTCCCTAGCTTAACTTTTAACTTAAAAGTCTGCATGACCAACTAGGCAAAACAGGTAATAGGCTGTGCCTCAGGGTCAAAGTTTCCAGTCTTTGGTGTTTTGAATGCTGGCAAATATGAGACTACTGATATTACACAGTAAACGTTATTATTATTGTTGATTATATTATGAGACCTGTCATTTTTTTTCTTAAGCAGAGTTTTGAAAGTGTGCCACTCTGGGTCCCCATAAGACAAAAAACATAGCTAGCTGTGCCCTATTGTTTTCTTCACCTATGTTTTCATAGACTATGCCAAATTTGAAACTTTACCTGTATGCCATATTTATGGATATGTATTTGCAGTTGACATCAGGACTTTGGCATTATTTGGAAAGTGTAAGTCACACCGATATGGGTTCAAATTTGAAGGTTTTTAAAGGACTGAATTGCCTCCATGAGTCATTGTTACAGCGTGCCTTCTGCTTGTTAGCAGAATCTGATATTTTTGTCTCATGGTTTGACAACCTCCAGTGATGATCTGGCAGGCACTCTGTAATTTATATAGATCATGGAGGCAGCATGGGCCCAAAAGAAAATGTTTGCCTCAGGGCCAGTAATTAGGTTAAATAAGTCCATGTCCATCATCAAACCTCACTGCTCCCCTCCTCTTCCTTTCTCATGTGTATGCTGTCCTCCCCTCTCTGTCCACAGAACTTGGTCGGTCTAAATCGGCCAAAGCCCCGGCGCAAGTGGGGACACCCGCCCCTGCAGGTTTTCTCAAAGAGGTGTGTGAGCAGCTGAACCTGATCCCGGCAGTGGTGATTAGCCCATCCCTCAGCGGAATGTATTCCCTGCCCTTCCTCCTTGAGCACCAGGCTCTGGTACGAGCCTACATCCCTGTCGCTCCCATCTGCACGGACAAATTCACAGCAGCGCAGTACCAGAGTGTAAAGGTAAAAGTCTTTGTGTGAGGATATGCCTCTGCTTGGTATTTCTTTGTAGTTTCCTCTCCTGCAAAACTTTTTTTTTTTTTTTTTTTAACAGTATGTGCTCTCTTCAATTCCTTTAAAGGATAACCTGAGTAACTGTGAATGTCATCCCATTTTCCAACACTTCACTCCTTTTTAAAAGAGCTTTACCTGCACAGATGTCACTCGCTTTCATCCAGCTCAGAAATTTCTTAGATGGCAAACCAAGTGAAGGCGCATAACCGATGAGGAAAGTGCTGAAGAAATGACAGAACAGGAACTATAAGTAATTCACAAAGCTATCAGTGATTGAGGAGGGCGGACATCCTTCTTTCTTACTCCATACTTGTCCTCTATTTTAATCAGACAGATTAGGTGTGCATGTACATTTTTTACATTGTAATGGCAGCTTTAATAGCTGGAGCCTATTCCAGCTGACGCTAGGCAAGAGGTAACACACACCCTGGACAGGTGGCCACTCCATCACACAGCTAACACAGAGACATGTAACCATCCACACTCAAATTTACAAATATGGCTCACACAGAATGAGCAAGTAACCTAATTAAACATGCAATTTTCATACAGAAAACCAGAAGCATATTAAATGCAGAAACTTTTCATTTTTTGTTTTTTCTACTTTTATTTGCATAATATTCTAAAAACCCTGCTTGCACATTAAAGTCTTAGGTGACCAGGCACAGGTGTGCTGTGCCTTTTCATACAAGATATTAAAAAGTTTATATATATATATATATATATATATATATATATATATATATATATATATATATATATATATATATATATATATATATATATATATATATATATATATTCAAAAATACAGATAAGCTATTTTAAGAAGAAAGTGGGCTCCTAAAAGAGGTAAACACTACTCCAAAATACTGCTTAACAGATTATGTTTGAAGATACAGGAGTCGTCTGAGTGGATGTTGATACAAACAGTTGTAGACTCCTCTCTAAACTCCACCAAGCTGCCTTCTCACAGGCGCTTCAGTTTTTCTGATGAAGTAATATGGCATCTTTTGACTGAGGCTTCAGTTTGGACCATCTGATCAGTGTCTTGCAAGTCCCCCAGCTTTAAAAAAAAAATGGTACATAGACAAAGTGTATTTTAATGCATGCTGTTGTTATATTTTTATATAAGAAGGATCTGAATGTCTCTTGTGTAGCTGGAAAAAACTAATATGACTGCAGTTTTTTTTTTCTCTCACTTTTATTTACTTTAATTCTTATTGACCACTAGACAGAGAAATCTGTTACACCTAAATTGTAGCTTTTAGTCTCTTAGCTTTTCACAGGACCAGTTTTTCCTTTTTAAACTTGAGGTAAAATTTAGGACATCTGCACAATCCCTTTAGTTATTGGTTTGAATTTAAAAACAAACAAAGGAGAGAGAGATTTAAAAATGAGAGAGAAAGAACAATGGAAATTACTCTGCAAAAGGATCTCTTTGTCATTGCGTTTTTTGTGTGTCCAGGTCCCATCGCTGATCATTTACGGCGACCAGGACCATCAGCTCGGGGAGGTGTCACTCCGTAACCTGAGCAATCTGGCCAATCACAAAGTGGTGGTGATGAAGGGAGCGGGCCACCCCTGTTACCTGGACGACCCAGACACTTGGCACAAAGAGCTCACGGAGTTCCTTAATACGCTGTGAAGCTCTTCGCCGTGCATTAGTGGAGCGATCGCCAAGAACGCAGTCACGCATAAATGATTCAGGAGCCACATGTGCAAACATTATTTACTCGTGAAGAATTTAAGCCACACATTCCCAGTGCTAAAGCTGATTATGTCTGCAGACGTAGCCTTTTCTAATGATGACAACAGATGAACTTTTCCTTAAAAGGTTTAAGCTGGAAGATTTTGAGAAACATTGTTTCTTGCTGGTGATTAAATGAGAAGCCCGACGCTGATCTTGTATGTGTACACTAAACATGAAGCTAAAATTGAACCCAACCTTATAGGATAGCAAATTGGGCTACTCACTGAAGACTTTTCATTATTTTAGTTTCAATCAGTGACTCTGGAAACTGTTTTTCTTGTTGTAAAATATTTAGTTTGGTTTAATTTTAATAACTGACTAAAGCGACCATTAAATAGCATTTTATAAAATCACCACGGTTGGTTTTTTTTTTTTGTTTGTTGAATGCACACAAAAACTGAGCTGAGGGCACCTGATCGTGGCTGAGAAGGAACACTTTGAGAAGCATTTCTACAAATAGGCCAGATAAAGAGTGCTAAATAGTGAGTATCTGACTAACCAGTACAGAACTGTCTGAGAGCAGCGAATCGTGGATGCCTGAAATCTGCCAAAAACATTTTTCTGTGTAACTGATCCCAAATTTGAATAGGAATGGTGCACTTTACTCCTCACACACTCAAACTCTGTAATTATGAGGCAATCATAGGGGAGCAGGCATGTTAATAACATGGTAATCTCTTCTATATATCTAAATGGCATGAATGCAATAATAAAGTTCAAAGAGAGCAGGCTGTAGGTTCGTCACTTTCATGTCTTTGTGCCATGTTAGTTTAGCTGAATGCCGGCTGCAGCGTTAAATTTAACTCACGGACACAAGGGTTGTATTGATCATCTCTTCCCAGCATGAAAGTGAATATTTTTTACGAAACATGATTAATATGCTTTTGTAAAGCTATAATTAGGAGTTTGATTCTCGACAGACTTTATATTTTATATTTAACTGAATGAACTTGAATGAATCACCAGCCGAGTCTCGCTGAAAACAAAACAAAAAAAAACACCACACGATGAAATGAAGTGAAAAATATGAACATTATTTAATAACTGATTCTCTGTAATAAACAATCTGAAAATATTTTACAAGGAGTCACAGACACAATATTTTACAAATTTTGCCCTCTTCTTTTTTTTTTTTTTTTTAGTAGTTTGTTTTTTTCTTTTAGCTTCATCTGTACAAAAGAATGGAGCGACATGGACCAGTGCCCAGAAAAGAAGGAGCTAAATCTTCCACACATACAAACATTCACACTCACACACGTACAAGGAATAAAAGAAAGAAAGAAAAAAAGAGAAAACATTTTGACATCAGATCTCAAACTTATCAACAGAGCTGTATTCCTAGATTTTTTAAACTTCACTGAAAGTTCGACTGACTTTACTTTTTTTTTTTTCCTCTAAATGTTGCTGTTATTTTTTCACACACGTGTCAAACATGGTCACATAGCACCAGACTACAGACTACAGAATCACATACACACGTGTCTTTCCCACATAGACGCACCAACACAGATGCAGCGAGGGTCGGTGTGTGGGGGGGGGGAGACGCTTCATGAAAATCCGCCTTTATCTACTTTTGGGTGATGTCTTAAAGCTGACCCCCTCCCTCTCATCCCCAAGCTGGTCCAATTTTCTACTTTTGTTGGGTTTTTTTGTTTTTTTTTTGGCAAAATTAAATTTGTCATACCACAGAAATCAGAAATCCATGACCTTCTGTTCACCAGGCTCGTGATGCTCTGTGGAGACCCACTCCCTGAGCTTTCCTCTGACATCCCGTCCCCTCACAAAAAAAAAAAAAAAAAAAACACCTGGAAGGTGACGTCCTTGGCTTACTTCTGCCTGGTGTTTGACATCTCCCAGCGGGGAATGAGTCAGTGTCATTACATGGTTGCTTATAGGTGTATGTGCGTGCGTGCGTGTGTGCATGATGTCTCAGTGCAGGTGCACAAAGTGTAGGCTTACATATTTAGTTTGTGAGTGTGACTGTGCATACAGAGCCAGGAAAAGAGAGTAAGTTGCAGGGGGTACATTTCCACAGGCACGTGTAGCGTTCATTTACAGACAGTGGAAATAGAGAAATACAGACAGAATAGTGGCACAGGACAGAGACAAACAGATGGCAGAAAAGTGAAACTGCATCCAGCATCAGATGATAACGGGCCGCACCCGACACTGAAAAGAGCCAGATTGGAAATACTCATCTTAATTTTCAGTTTCTTTAACAGTATGAATTTTTTTTTTCTCTGATTTGTTAAAAGCTGAGCTGCAGTTACCGTGCCAGCAACATTTGTCACATCAAATAGTACCAACGACTGTACAGAGTGTGTAGTTAAGCTTCAAACTGTCGAGTGAATCATCCCACCTGAGCAATAATACAGTGAGTCTTGGGTGGGTGTGAACATCGAAGGTCGGAGGCTTTTTTTTTTTTTTTTTTTTTTTTTTTTGAAATTTTTAAAAACTTCCACCCACTTTCAAGCATTTCATCAAACAGGCATCGATCAATAATCATTCCAAGACGTAAAAATATAAAATTAGAGCTCACTATATTTACTGCATAACACCAAGAAAAACCCAGGGGAGTGAAAAATTTTAGGATGTGGTTGTGTGTGCGTGAGAAAGAGGGTACATGGGGGTATTGGAGCTCCATATGTGTAACACTAAGGCATTTAGCGAGGCTTTGAAACAGAAAACACAGATGAACTACACATTCTTTCTGCCTCCTCTGCCCCCGTATATTAATAATTGAGCAGTCAACATGGATCTCCCTTGTTTTAGTAAAATTCCTCTTTTTCTCCACAGCGACTCTGGATTTTTGTCTGCTGCAACACTCCGAGGAAAAACAGTTATACGAGCACAACTGCCATCCCTCGAGCACATCACAACTCATTTAAAAAGACATTCCCTTTGAGGGTTTTTAAACTAACGCACATACATCCACACACAAACACACACGATTCAGGCAGAACTATAGCAGTCAGGTGGCCCTGAAAAAAAGAAAAAAAAAAAACGCTCTATGGCCAGTTAAGTCGCTGTATACTGATAGTGTAGCTCTATACATGGCTTTGTAAAGGAACGGTATAGTAACTCCATATGATGATAGTCAGGTGGCATTGGAGGAGTACAGCAACAACAGCCAAGAGGGGAAAATACATTAAGCCGAGCCAGTCAGTTTGATGGCTCTGTGTAAAGCTACTGCTTTAGCCAACAGATTCAGTCAGGCTCCTGTAGCGTCCAAAGCCTCAAAGGTGGCTGCTTTATAAAGGTACTATACAGTAGCTCTACTCTTATACAGCCGATGCGATCCAAAACAAAGTGCATCAAGGCACTATGAAACAGAGCGGCTCCTAAACATGGGAGTCTAAATGACTTTTCACACATGATCAAATAACGACCTGCGATGGATTACAACCACACTACTACTGCACACGATCACCATATTTAGTGGCCTTTTCTGCACTTTTTTTGTTGGAAATGTTGATAAGCCCCTATCCCCCAGCAGCGAATGGTTTTGAAGTTTGAACAGCATCAGTCAAAGGTAATACAAGCACACAAAAGAAAAATGATTAGCACCCCCCCGGACAAGGAAAAAAACAAAAACAAAGCAAAACTGGAACTACTATGAGGGAGAGATTTGAGTGCGTATGTTGTGCGACAAAAATAAAGCACAAATACAAATTGTGGTTAGGAGCGTTAGCCGAGGTTGTTGGAGAAGCCTCATGAGGAGTGGCAGAGGTGGGCTTTCTAATCAGAGGGCGCAGGGATTTTTTTTCTTTTCTTTAAACATCAGTCTAAACCCGAGGTCAGCGTGGTCGATCGATCATAAAGGAGAATACTACACAACATCCAAAATGTTCCTGCAGCAGCCGAACACTGATTCATATTTTACAATATATGAGCCAGATAGCACTAACCTCAAATAGTAAATATGAGGAAAAATAGTTCAAGAAAATTAGATTACCATCATGTAATTACAATAATCCCCAGTGGATGTCTTTGAAAAGCATTAATCTGTAATTATGAGTCAGCATTCAACTGCTGAGTGTCTCCTCTTCCTCTCACGGTTTATCCTAAATCTAAATCCATTTCCTCTTCGTGTTTTGGCTATAAAAATAAGACCACACAAAGTATATCTCATTTTGGCAAGTAGATATAGCGCATAAACTAATTCATGTCGTTTTAACACTTAACTTCCTTGTCATGATAAAACCTAAATATACTGTATGTTTAGAATACTCATCACTTCAGCAGTTTATACTTGACATTTTGTATACTTAACAGTTCTTTTTTTGTCTGCTATTTTTCTTCTATGGTGGCTATTACTGGCTGAATGGTCCACAGCCTCTTACGAGAGGCAAATGACAGAGTGATGAGACTCTGAAGATGGAGGAAAGGAGAAGGAGGAGAAGTCCCGCCGTCTGTCTGACAGACAGAGGTGAAGATGGACACACAACCTCAGTTCTCCAGTCTGTGGTGGGAGGTCTGCGGCGAGGAGGTCGACCTGTCGTTTTCACCCTCCCTCCTTGTCTGTATGGTGAATGTAGTGAGATGGTTGTGAGTGGGGGTGGCTGGGTGGGTCGCTATCTTTTTTCTGTCGTTGCCTCTGATGATCCAAGTGGTCCAGCACCACCCTCTCTCATCCTGCAGATGAAGGTGAGGACGCAAATGTCTCTCTGTTTTCACAAAGCAACACAGGCCAAAGCAAGCTGGGTAGCGCAGCACTCAGGGCTTCCAACTTGCTGTGATGGGAAGTCCCATAATTACCTATGACTATACCAAAGGGTAGGGTGAAGGGGCTAGGAGGTGGGTGCAGGGGGTTTAGGATGGGACAGAGGTTAAGGAGGGTGAAAAGGAGGATAAGTGCAGGAAAATGAAATTAATGTAGTAGGGAGAGAATGTGAGGACTGACAGCTGGATAAAGCAGAAGCAGCTGAATGAGGAGTAAAGTGTAGAGGGACGGACGGAAGGAGTGACCTCGCCCGCAGTCTGATGTGTTTTCCTGCAAAATGACAAAAATGGAGCTGGAATTACAGATTGAGTTTATATCAAGACGCTTCATGTCATTACTTTCTTAGTATTGTGCCATCTGTTTTTCTCAGCAGTTATTTGTAAAGCACTGGTTGAATGAGTACTTACATCTAATGATACCTCTCTGGTAATACTTTTCACCTTTTTGCAACTTTTATAAAGAAGCTTTTCAAAAATGTTTTTTTTTTTTTTTTCCAATCGACATCAAAATCGTTGGCCCACAAAAATACTCAAAGCCTAGCTAGGATCTCATTGAAACCTTGAGCTCATTACAGTTTTGAGAATCAAAAAACTACAACTAACAAATTCTTCAACTCGAGTGGCACTTTTGTGTAATTTTTCATATTGATCTCATGAAAAAAATTGTAATGTCATTGTAATGTTGTATGTTGGTCTGTCTGTGGGAGATGAAAACCTTTAAAAGTGCAGGTATATCATTTTAGCTTTAAAGATGTTTCTGGACAACTTAGATCTACATTTAGGTCCACAATTTGTTGGACAAAGACACATTTTTGTAGTTTTGCCTTACTACACCTAATGTAAGATGTTTGCAAAACCCCATGAATTAAAACTGAAAGGTTGCACTTCAATCACATATTGACTGTTTAATTTAAAATCTACTGTGGTGCACAGAGGCAAAACTACAAAAATGGTGTCTTTGTTCAACAAACAATGGGCCTGACTGTATATAATTACTAAGCCGTTACTTGTTCATTACTTGTTCATTACTTTGACCTTTGCCGAGTCACCATTTTTGCACACCTCGTATTTGAATCAACTTGTCCTAAGGCGTTTAACCGACTGTAACGAAAATCGCTCAGGATCATCTACACAAGTGGGGCATCAAAAGTTATTCGGGGTTTTATAGAATATTTAACGGTGTTGCCATGGCAACCGCATAAATTTGCCCTTCGTTTTTGTGTCTCGCCGCAATTTTCTTTGTGCATTCGTTCGCACAATCTTTGGCCGATCAGCCTCAAAATTTAATAACTTGTTTACTGAACCAGCCTGAACCCACAATTAGGGAATCAAGTTTCTAGTTGCAATAGCGCCACCTACAGAAGCAAACAAAAATTTGTATAGAGGTCCAGAATTTCAGTTTGTCTGAAATGCATCAAAATTTGTGACAACATTCCTGATATCATCCCGATCAAAAAAGCCAATCACACCCATACTCTACTTTCTACCGTGTTGTCATGGCGGCGCCCGAAATGCCCCATTTTATCCCTATGGGAAAAAGCGAAAAATCCCCCATACTAAAGTTTCTGCTTAGTTTGTCCGAAATACATGAAATTTGCTACACAGATTGCTGATGTCAGCCTGATCAAAAAAGTCAATCACACCTATGTCATATTTTGGACGCTGTTCCCATGACGATGCCAAAACTGTCCCATTTTATCCCTATGGGAAAAAATGTGAAATTTCTGCGATGGAAAAATGACCCTTGCTTTCTCAAAAATGCATACAAATGCCTGAAATTTGGTACACGCATTCTCCACATCTCCCTGAACATAAAACCTACAGGTGAAAAAGATGTAATATGTAAGACGTTGCCATGGCAAAGTCCGGAAAATGGCATCTTTTTCGTTGAGTTAGCCAATTCATCCATTTCAAAATTTCACATGTAGCAGCCAAAAAAACGGCTAAAACTGGCACGGCCGGAAAAGCACGGTTCAAATCGGCACCAGCGCTTGGGCGGCGGCCGGCGAGGGCCTATTATCGCCGCTTGCGGCTTTAATTATTATTAGTAGTAGTATTATTAATCTTGTCCTGTTGTGTTTTGACATTTTTGCTGCTGTTACACCTAAATTTCCCCTTTGCGGGACAATAAAGGCTGTTTCTTCTTCTTGTTGTTCTTCTAAATACTGACATTTGCCTATAAAAACAGAACTGGCAAGGCCCTGGTGACAAATTCTAAATATACTATATGTAACTAACAAGCACATGGATTCAGTGGTAAATTGTGTGCTTGTTTTTCTTCTAAATAAGTGGATATTGATGTTTTATGTTATCTGAAAATCTTACAGCAATGTTATTGTCGAAGCAGGTGGAGGGTCCTTTTCGATAGCGCGCCACAGCCATTTCTTCACATGGATTATCCTCCTTGTCTGAAAATTGACTCAATTAAGGGAAATTAAATTCCTTTGAGTTTCTGCTTTTTCTTTCCTTTGTGCAATTTTTCATTATGCGCCTGAGCACCAGTTCCTCACTCAGCCCCACAGACATAAATGACTGGCTATAATTCATGCCATCAATCTTAAAAATAGCCTTAAAATGAATGTGAAACGTTTGTGTTTCCACAGGTATGGCGATGAGGAGATAGAATCTAGAGATGAGAGAGTGTTTCTTCTCCTGTGCCAGCTGGTGTACAATGTGAAAAAAAAAGGATACACTCCTCCTCCTCCTGGGATAGCTTCTCTATCTCACAGGTGTTGCATGGCATCTTTTCTGCTACCACAAACAGCAAGTTGGTGTTGTTTATCCTCTTGGCATGAATCAGCCTGCAGAGAGAGACAGCTCTGTCAACAACCTCCCTCTGCTCGCTTACATCACAGACTCATTTGCTAATGGATGAGCGAGATTCATGAGACAGTCTTATAAGGCTCATTTAGCCAATGATATGACGATTTCATTAGAGCTGATATGGGTTAATCATCAGCAGAGTTTATTAACTCCAACGGAAAGATGAATCTGTCTCACTAACTGTGTCGCTGTCACACCGCGATTCTTCATGCTATTTGTCTAAGCATATGCATGTCTGATTATGTGCGTGTGTTAGGAGTATTCTGTCACGCGTACAGACCTGGAGCAGTTGCCACAGTCCTGCAGTATGTTGTAGGAGCTGCTGAGATTACTTAAATAGTACTGGGTCTGGATCATTACACAGCTCCTCTCTTTAGAGTCGATTCCCTCGGCATCCACCTCATCTGTATCGTCAGGAAAAGCACAGAGAAACAATTATCTCTTTAACGGATCTGATTTTCAGCACAATGCCCAAAGATGTATGTCATGTGTAATTGTAAAACCCTCCTCATCACTATTTCTTAACATAATTTGGATTTAAGGTTCATTCGCTGTTAGTGAACTACATTGACTGCTTAAGGTGCCAAATACATTTGAGCAAAATCCAATTTCAGTGCTTTCAAACCTTTTTCTAATATCTGCAAATTTCCTGGCAAGAAAACATGCATAGATAGAAAATTTGATATCCTGTTTTCACCCACCTGTGACAAACCAACTGTGATATGCCAGTCCATATATGAACTGTTGGAACAAGGACCTGAGGAGACACACATCTTTTAAATTCAACATGTGGACAAATAACATGGTGTTGCATGGTGTTTTTATTAGCAGGATTACTGTACATGCAGCAGTCTAGATAAAGGCCAAGGCAGGCCATAAAACTTTGCTAATTGAGTCACAGTTACCTGACTACAGAAATAGCTGTGATGGAAAATGATGGCAGTGCAATACAATACAATACAAGATTGGAATGCAGACTTTCAGCTTTAATTCAAGAAGTTTAACAAATATATTTGTATTAACTGTTTAGGTATTATAGATGTTGCTATACACAGTCCCCCACTTTCAAATTTTTGTAAAACCCCTCGAATTAAAACTGAAAGTCTGCATGACAATCACATCTTGATTGATTTAAAATTCACTGTGGTGATGTACAGAGTAAAAACTACAACAATGTCCAACAAATTATGGACCTAACTGTCTGAAATAATGCTGGGTAATAAAAACAAATGTCCGTATGTAGTATGGATAATACTGGTACAGTTTGTGTGGACTGTATGTTGCTATACATTAAAAATCTTACCATGCAGCAGCTGATGTCCACCAAGCCAGGTTGACAAAATCTGCAATAGTGGGCTACAGATACAGAGGAAACAACAAAAAGTAAAAATACTTTAATCAAACATCCATTAGGCTATTTTCAGACTGCAGGCTTTTTGGATCATAGATGTTCTGTTTTTTTTATTTGTTTTTTCTAACAGCCTAAACAGAACAAATCACATGGAGTCAGAATTTTTTTCAGTTCTGATTTGGGTCATTTTCATGTGTGATCCTAAATCAGGTATAGTTACTATTTTTTTTGCAAGCGACCCTGCGTCATACGGCTTTTATGTTACTCTAGGATCCAGCCTGTAAACCAGAAAATCCAACCAATTTACTACACACTTCCTCAGAGTCACAGGTCACAGGAAGCGAGTGTCTTGAAGAGAGGCGCTGACAGAAATAGTCAAAACAGATGTCCTACAATTATGGAGGAAATCTGTTTCGGTGAAGCGATACGCGTCACAACTACTCCTGCGTCTGACGCCACATCCACTCACACCTGCGTGCAGAAAAATTAAAGTGTAACTTAAATTTTTCTCAGCTGCCTCCATGTTTACTTTAATATAAAAGTGATGCCTATCTCCAGTTCTCACTGGAATCTGATAATGTTCCAATTAAAAAAAAAAAACAAACAAAAAGAACATTGTGAACATCCAAATGAATAATAATAATAAAAAAATCTGATCTGAGCAGCCGATCTGAGTTTTGCACAAAGACTTGTAGCATGAATGCAACATTAGCCTCTCTGTGTGTCCACCCATTGATTAAGCACATTTTCTTCTAGTCCATCTGGTCATTTTATTCACTGCATCTCTCTTTCAACTGTTATCTTACCACAAACACTCCTCTGGGTGCAGCTCCGGCTTCGCTGTTGGGCATCCGTTCACAAACAGACTGGTAATCAAATGACTGTTTGCGGTTGTAGAAAGAATTGTTGTAGAGAGCATACATCAAGTAGGGGTCAACATCACTGAAGAACATGCCCACCTGTTGGGGGTAAGAAACATGGGGCCAAGCTCAGTGTGAAGGTAAGAGAGAAACTATGATCGGTGTAAGAATGAATTCATTTTTTAATGAAACCTTGTTCCAGTCTTCCTTCTGATTGGACATGATTAGGAATCCGCCGTCATCTATTAAATAACACAGCAGATCCTGCAGATAGACAGAAATGCACTGCTAACTGAAAGCATGGAGGAAAGCTGTAGAGTGCTTGGATACACAAAGTTCAGTTGAAGTCAGGAACTTGTTAAAATTTGCATCAACACTTACATCACTGTTGGCTTCACAGTCCATTTCACAGCCCCTGTTTGGCCCACACTGTCACAGAGAAAAAACAATGTTAACTAAATAGAAAAAGAAAGATGATTTTTTTTTTCTTCAATGTGTTACGGACATAAAATAAATCATATATATTTTACTGTGTTTGAGCCTTGGCGGCTGTCCGTGTGGTTGCTGGCAAGAATCTTAAACTTATCCGTCCAGGCTTCAAGGTCTAGTTTCACTCCAACAACTGAAGGAAAGAGAAGAAAGTTTAAAAACGCACAGAAGAAAAAAGACAGGTGTGTATAAAGAATAAATATATGCAGGGCAGAGACATGCCAACACAAAGTGACAAAATAACAAACACAGACGTGTAATTATCTCGCTCTGAAAGATCTTTTTTAACATCTGTCATTATATCACAACAATTTGTTTCCTCTTTCAGAGATGCATCCACCTGCAGGTTTGATGGTCTTCCCTCCTATTGTCATTTCCAAAGCTGTGCTGACCAGAATACCTATGGTGTCATTTTCTGGGGTCAGCAGCTCGTCCTTGGCTACGAGAGGGAAACAAAAAAGGGAAACAAGCCAGGAGAGAGGTTAGAAACAAACAGCCTTTCTATTATGAGGCTAGTTATATAACTCAAGACTAAGAACATCATTCACCTGTTCGATAAGGTGCTCGGAAGATGTAGCCCTTGTTGTCGAGGCTGCGGCGGTAATAGGTGGCATTAAATGGCTCAGGGTCTTCCTCCCAGGTTTCAGCAGCTCTAAGATTTAAAACGAGAAAAGCCAGAGCTGTAATTTTCTTGTGTATAAACTCCCTGCTGTACCTATCCTACATGCTTTTGAGACTTAACAGCACACCACTTCAAAAGAGAACAAAGAGAAAAATATAACAGATCTACAAGGCAGCTGTAGACCAGACACACAGGCCTTGATGAAGAGAGCACTTACTTGTTTGGAAACACTCTTGTTATACCTCCATCTGTTGCAGCAAACACAGCTAGGAAGCCGTATCTGAATGTCACGTTGAAGAAAGAAAAGACAGAAACGGGCTTCAAATTAAAATCTTATCCAGCGCCCAAATCTTAAGCATACACTTCCCTCGCTACTGGCTGGTCACACTCACGTATTTAAATCTTTATTCTTCCACACTTTCTCGACCAACTGTCTGATGATGCCAGTGTCCAGAATCAGGTTGTGAAGGAGCAAATTGTCACCTAACAGGATAAGAGAGAGATTAGAGAGTTTAATCCACATCAGGGGTGATAATGTTAACAACATGATGATAATCCAGGGCTGGCAACTATCTGACTGGCAGTGATGTTTCAGTGGATGCTGCATTAATGGCAGATGTTGAGCTTTTATTCAGTGGTTCTTCTGGTTTTCCTCGTAGTATTGAGTAAATGTAATCCCACCCATCCGAAACCTGTTGAGAAGCTGTTCAAGAGGCAACTTTGCCAGATGTCATTCCGACTGGGGTGAAAAGTGAAAGATGAAAAGTCGCCTTTTATGGTTCTTGAAAAGGTCTCTTTAAAAAAAAAAAAAAAAAAAGAGAGAAAAAAAAGAGAGAAAAAAAAGACATCCCTTTATGTCTAAATTAGCTTTAAAAAAGTGAAGCATGGCGGCATGTTTGACAGCTACATTAAGGCTAAATAAAGTCTAAAACAGATGTCCAGTGTGGGTTGTGTGGGATTTAGACCAAATCCCAATTTTAAACGATTATTTTTGGCCTAAATAAAAGCCAAAAAAAGGCTGACCATGGATGTCTGGTGCTTGGTGGGATTGTTCTGTTTTGGACACATCTATAGATATCACAGTAACATTCAGTGAATCACTATGTGGTGAAAATCTGATTTCATGACAGCCCTAACACACATGCAAGTAACCAGGAAAAAAGGGAAACCAAATAAATAACACACATACAGGGTGGCAAGTATTAAAAATATCATTTATCTATTGATTTGTTTTTTAAATGATTCCTTAATTTAAAGTTGGTGTGTAAAATGCGCTGTTTATGTTGCCACAGATGCTCAGAACTGAAGTGTATTCACTATTTTAAAGGGACAATGTTGTACAAACGTCTGATGAGAAATCTCTGCACAACTGAATGGGCAACAGCTTATAAATGTAATTTAACTCACGCACACTGTCTCGCATTTTCACGTATACACACACAGGTAATGGCTCATTCATTCAAACATCGAGTCAGAGAAATAGCCAATCAGCCAAAAATGAAAACAAGATCATCAGGGTGACAATGTTAATTTCCAGTAATGTTCAAAATGAGCTAAAAACAGGCTTTAAATCAAACACTTTTCAGTACAACAAAGCATTATGTTATCAACCCCATTTCATTTATACGATGCACAAATCAGAAATAAAAATATCAGGTCTTCACTAAAATATTCAATAGATAACATGAGTTAATAAATGGAATAAATGCAATCACAAGTATTAGTCATACATTTATATAATTATAAATATGGTGCATTACATAATTAAAACCTAAAGATATAACAGCAAAAACACCAACAGAATTAATCACTGCATAATATCAATAGTTAATAAAAATAGCATCCCATAGGTGAAATAATGACTTCAAAAAGCATCAGCTGCATCATCATACGACTCCAACTGGCTCATCTGGTATTCTTTACTCAACAACGAGTCACTGTGTCTTAAAATTAATTCATTACTTTCTGCCTAAAATGCCAATAATCAAGAAAACATTAACTGAAATATATTGTCTTATAACCGAAAAAAACAAAACAAAACATAATTTTCTGAACTACCAAGCTGCTGTGATTACTAAATATTTCTCAATATTTCATGTACCATTGCTGTGGATTAATACACATTTTCAGTATTGGCTATTTCTGATAGGATAATGCATGTGGGATTATCTTAATATAAACTGTGCTTGTGATAAGAAAGAAACATGTCAACAAGTGCAAAAGTGAGGCTTGCTGATGCTTTTTAATAGACAACCGGCAAAAGGTTACATCAGACTCTGAATACTTGTTAGTTGGATCAATTAATTTCCTTTTTATGGGATTTATTTTTTTATTAGATTCATTTACATTATTGAATGTAGAATAAAATGTGACTTTTATGTGCAGGTGAAAAGAAATGAAACTCACATTGTTTGGAGTCTGGTGTCACCTTCTCCATGAGAGCAATGAAGTTGAGCAGAAACTCAGTGTTGTTGTTGGACAGTTCCAGATCATTGCAGTATTCCCTGAGGAAGAGACACAATGTTTTAATTCAAAGAAAAGGCAAAAATAGTGCTCATTGCTCTAATTCTGCCTCACTTGCTCCTCAAAGATGGACACACAACAGAGATGGAGGATGCATGGACCCATTTGCATGTTACTTGATGCTATTGTGTGAGGCATGCATATGGTGTCAGTCAAAACAAAAAGTGGATTGCACTGCAATGCAGACCATATCATAGGCTGTATGCACATGCAGACAGTGTTTCTGCCAAACAGCTTCAGTAATCCTGACATTACATTGTGCAAATACATTTATAATCCCTAAATGCAATATTTGTGTAAAACAAACATGCAGCACCACAGCAGCAGCAGGCAAGAAGGCTTGATGTGTCTTCAGTGGTTTACTGTCATGAGAGTAAATTAAGGAATATAGTTTCTAAATAAAAACCTCAAAGCCTGTGATGAATTTTATTTCTCATAAATATAATGTTTGTTTAAAGAACTTGTAACTGTACCTAAGCACACCACTCAAAAAAGAAAGAATTCTCATATTTCCAGAAATAAAATTTGAAATGTGGAGTGGAAAAAAAATAAATGAATAAAAAGAAGACAAAAAAACAGGATGCAAACACAGCACCGAAAACTGATGACCATAAACGACAACCAGCAATCATACACAGGGCTACCTGGGAGCAATGAATACATGTCCTTCAGACTCAAAAGTGTTTGGCAGCAGTGACTCAAAATCTGCAACAGAAAGGGGAAGATTATCCAGGAAGAGCAGTGGGCAGAGCGGTGGGGAGTTTTGGGTAAACAGCAGCTGTTCTTCAGAGGTGCGGGGACGCAGAAGGGAGTTTACCATAGCAACACTGAGGTATCATGGGAACACTAGCGTTAGCCAATATGGTGCCTAAAATGGAACCTGACTCTCAATGGAAGACTGCTTTAGTTTCAGAAGCACTCACACTTTTACTTTCAGGTTTGTTACTTTGCCAGCAAACATTTTCTGATTGTGTCTGTTTCAATCTAACATCTTTTGGATGTCGGAGAACTGACTTGATTTGTCAGGAAGCAAGTTCTCAGACAGGTTATCCATGATGAGTGCTTTTAGATCAGGCAGGCATCAACATGGCCAACTATTGCAGGGGAGGTGGGTGAAGGTCCTGATGGAAGTGGTCACCCCTCAGACTGGCAGGAGAGAGGACTCGGAGAGACACATAATCAGAGGAAATGCATTGCATTGTGAAGGGCATGTCAAAGGGCAACTTCAGTGAATCTATCACAGACAAAACAGAACACAAATATCAACCAGCAGGTGAGTCTGCGATGAATCCGACATGCCATTTTCTCATTAAGTCGTGACCTGTAACTGCATCCAGAAGAGGAATTAAATATTCATTTAAAGAGCTAAAATAGAGTGCCCAGGTAGTTTTCCGCCCACAATGCCATGCACATCCAGGGTCAGGTTTATTGAGGAAGTGTTGGGCCATGCCCCTGGCAGTCTGAGGGGTGAGGAGGGAGGGAGACAAGCCGATGGAGATAGGGAGTACAGAGGGACGACATAGGAGTGAGGTGCCATGCCGAGTGGCACCCTGACACCTAACAATATGGGAGGACCTGAGAGGGCAGGACACAGCTCAGCCTGTAGGGACAGTCTGCAAGCTGCAATGCTTCCAGCCACGAGACACTACTGCAGCTAACAAACAGTGTTTTTATATATAGCTGCCTTAAAAAAATTCATGACTGTAATAGATCCCTATAATGCTGTAAATAAATACCAGTGCCATCTATGGCTGATATATTATTATAACTAGAGTCGGATGAAGTTACAAAGATCTACATCAAATGATTACAGATCTTTTACTGTATGTAGGGGTCGATGTGCCCAAATAACAATAGCTATTGCACAAAAAATAATCTTTTTTTAATATTAATTAAATATCTGTCAATACCTGAGCCTTAGTGTTAGAATTAATTAAGACATTTGCAAACTACACTGTAAGAAAAAGAAAGGAAGAGAAATAGAAGAGAGTTAAAGAGAAATGGAGAAGGTAAGGAAGAGAAAAATGAGGAAGAGAGAGAAATTTAGTCAAAGGAAATGGAGTGTAAGAAAGAGGCAGAGTACAGAAGGTAGACAACTTGTTTGGAGCTATCTAAAAAAGGAAAAGGACTGAGGTGTGGGGAGCAAATGACAAGTTTTAACAGAAAACATGAATATCTGTCTTCCTTGGGTACAGCTGTTTATTATTTTTTTTTTTGCTTCTTGAGCAGTGGATATGAGGGAAGGTGGTCGAGGTTGGGGATTGGAGGAGCCACTGTGAGAGATGTGGGATCTGAGCTGCAGCAAGAGAGTGAGAAGGAAGAGAAGGGAGGAGGGATTAGAGGAAAAAGTGGAGGAGAAAAAAGAGGGAAAGGGGAGGAAACCCTGAAGGCAAGGCGGGCAGGAACAGAGGCAAGCAGGCTAGGATGGGTGAGGGTAGGGAGGAGGGTTAGCGGGAGGAGGTTTAGGATGACAGGTTTGGGAAAGGGTAGGAAGCGGTAGGGAGTAGGAAGTAGAGGTAGGGAACGTGGACCAATATGGAGTATACTTGCCCTTGGTGTATGACACTGTGTGGATCCATCAGAGAAGGAGTGAGCAAGAAAAGAAACAGGGGATCGGGTGGGAAGGGAGGATCACAGACAATATTTTATTCAATTACTGTTTGAATAAAAATATTGTTTTCTTGAAAAAAGAAACCAATTAAAGTCAAACAAGACAAGAGAGAAAAAGAAATGAAGAGCAAACATCTTATTTGCAAGTGCAAACGAGGAAACAGAAACCAACGGAAGAAAGAACAAAAAACGTGATAATCTAGGGAAAAAAAACAGCAAAGACAAACCAGTAATTATGAGAGATAACCATGGTGGGAAAAAAAAAATCAAATGCACCAGGATAAGAGGGAAGTAATGGGGTCTGGAAAAAGAAAGAATGAGAGAGACAACACGTGTCCCCATTCAGACCCACAAAAAACCCAAACTCCCACAGTTGACAAGCCAGTATCCCAGGCCATGTGGGAGTTTATCAATCGAATGATTCCAAAGCTGAGAAACATCTCACAGTTTAACAGAAAAAAAAAAATTCCACACACATAACAGAAGGAAAAATTCCCAAAATTATATTAAAAAAAATCATCATAAGGAGTGAAAAGCATGCATATTTTCACAGTTTTCCAGAACATCAAATACTTTGAACACAGACGCTTCAGAATCATTACTTGGTGGAAGAAGAGGCGAGAGCATTTGGCAAAAAAAATAATAGCACAAAGGTCACCATTATTTTCACCTGAGTAACACAGTAAAACCACAGCTTTCACCTTTCTGTCAGTTCAGTTGTTTTTTTTCTTCAGCCAGTGTGAAGAAAAAACGTCACCGTTTTTACAGCACAGCATGAAGACAGGAGGGAACGGGGGCAGAAGAGGAGTCGGGGGGACTCAGGTATGATCCTGCCTATCAGAGAGCATAGATAGAGCGAAGAGAGAGTGAAGGAGAGGGGGGAGGACTGGGCGGCTGACTCCGCTCGGACACTTTCTATGATGGTGTTGAAGACCCGGGACAGAGGACTGAACCAGAGCGTAAGGTCATATTGGGCAGAGAGAAGAGAGGAAAGAGAGCTAGAGTAGTAGAGACAGAGAGTGAAGGATGCTGGGTGTACCCGAGAGTACTTACACTGCACCTGGAGGATCTGGTCACTTAGGTTGGCCTTGATGTGGTTCTCACTATATGTGGGCAGTACCAACCCTAGACTGAGGGGACAAGATCCAGAAAAACAGGAACATATTATCCAAGAATACGGTAACGTTCAAATACACAAAATAGAGGTAGACCTGTACTTTAACACAGACCTATTTTGTTTGTCCTTATTTTCATGCACATGTGCAAGAAATCCCCATCACCAAATGCTCAGTAGAACCCGACCAATGTAGGATTTTAAGCCCAATACTTATGTTTGGTAATTTAAAAAGCCGATATTCTGATATATCAGGCCGATATTTTTCATTAAAAAAATAGAAACAGATTTCCCTAGCATCTGTTATGTGCAGTTATTTATTTACTCATTTACACTCTGCCCGACTGCTCAGCTCTGCTGGTTGTTGCTTTGCTGTGCACTAGTCTACCTGGTGAAGATCCACTGTATTTACCAGCCAGTTGCTTGCTTTGTTTATTGTTTATTTGGATCCCCATTAGCCACTATAAAGGAAAGAACAATTTTTCCTGGGCTCCAGACAAATAATCATTACATTATAATATAAAATAACAAAAATAAGTCAACATCATCACATAAATACATAAAATCGAAATGAAAATGAAATGAATGAAAAAGAAGAAACAATAAATAAAGAACAATTAAACTGATAATAATCATACCACAAGTACCCATACATTGCATGAAATGCTAATGAAACAAAAAATACAGGGGGGATTTGTCTGCTGAGTGGGTCTGAGCAGTCAGTGTGCAATCAGTTTATCAAAGCTTTTTCTCCTGAAAACAGCTGCTGACATCTGCAGCTACAAATGACACAGGTAAATGCAGTAAGAGTGACCCTAAACTATAAAGGTGGGATAAAATAAAAAATAGAAAGCAGCTTAGCAAACCTGATTTCACTGAATACTAGTAAAGCTGCTGTAAAAGTACGGTCACTTTTGCTTTGCAAAATATCTTCATTAAGACATCATAATTTGTATCAACCTCAGAATTTGTACAATCTTCACCACAGGCAAAAATTAAAAGGGATGGAGATGGAAATACATGTCCCATCTCTGATCTTTGTTGCCACACAAACCTAAAATTAGAGATTAAAAAAAAATAAGTTGTGACAAGATCTGGCTCAGAATAGAAAAAAAAATTCTATCAGCTATGAACTGCAGAATGTAGGATACATTACTGTGTAGAGCTTTAAATGTCGGGTTATTTGAGTTTCTCACAGATTCTTAAATACACTGGAATATCCATTTGAGTTGGATATTTATAGGACTGTGCAGCAAAAGCCTCATATGCACTCTGCCAGGACCAGGCATGCTGCCAGCAGATGTAATAAAAAACACAAATCAGGCATTTGTAGGACTACCAAATGTCATAAACTGTAATTTGCAGAGTGTTGCCTAGAGGAAGTGTCATTATGATGCAACTTCAACCAAGTTTTGAGATGGATAAACTATGCAGTTAATTTGCGCTTAGAGTACTACTGAGAATTTTTACGAGAGAGAAAAAAATGGCTTTTCAATTTTGGTAATTCAGAGGAGTTATTTAATGCAGATCACAAAGCAAATTCGTGAGTTGCCCTTAGTGTGTGACACCTACAATTCACAAACATTCCAGGTAGAAGTTGTCAAACTGAAATCTGAGACTTGTGACTCAACACGGACGAACTGAAAGTGTAAAATCTGGACTTCACTCACGGGTTCAAGTTGTGCCATCTTTTTCTCTGACAGTCAGGTGATGCATGTTTGCATTTGAAACCTACCTGTAATCTGTACCCTCCACAGGTGTCCATGTGTACGTCCGTATGGCCTCGTCAATGTACCTCTGTTGGCAACCACAAAAAAGAGTGTGACAGGTGACCTTAGCATCTTTAGCATGTATCGTCTCCCATAATTAGAGAGAAACAGCAGATACTAAACGTACTGAGCGATTCACATTCATTACAACACCATTCAGGAAGGTGCTACTTTGGCTCATAATTGAGTTTCATATATTGATGACTTGCCTCATCAACTGACTTAATGAGCGTCTTAATTTTCCTTTGCCCTGATTTGCCATCAATCATCTGTCGGCGGATCTGAAAGGCAAGCAAAACACAGAGGCTGTGGCGTGAGTATGCATAACAGAACACAAAAATGGAGAAAACAAGTGACAATTAAAAGGTTAAATTTAACACAAATAGTATGAAACACAGGTGGTGATAGTCGTGATGTTGCAGGGGAAAAGCTCTGTACCTCCTCCTTGTTGCTGTCTTCCAGTTCTGCATCCAAAAAGTCCAGAGTAACGGGCTCCCTGAAGTTAATGATCTGAACAGAGCAATAAAGCAGGGGAAGATGGAGGGGGAGGGTGAATGTCAGTCAGCAGGAATAATGTCCAAATTTAGCAATGGCAACTCTTTAGATGCACAGAAGTGTTCATAACTGGGTCTACCTTGGGCCGAAGGTTGGGATGCAGGAGTACGTAACCATTTGGGTCGATGGCAAAGGTATAGCCATTAGCTCCAAGCTGCACAGCATAAAGGTGAATGGTAAAGTTTTTCAATAATCATATATATGTATATATGAAAGTGACACGAGAGACATGTTCAGTGACGTGCTCACTCTGTATGTGGGTGTCTTCTTCTTGATTTCGTTGATTGCAATGTCTACTCCCATGACTCCAAGGATGAGCTGGTTCTGTATGCAGAAGACATAAAGTAATTATAAGGATTTTATCCACAGCCCCTGCCAGCATCAGAGAATCACACAGAGCTGGTAGCTGTGCCGTGAGCGTGCTAAGAACATCTCTATGCCATCTCTGACTTATCACTTTGTGTGCAATCTGATTAGCACATATTTTCACAGTCTATCTTAAACTGAGTCGGTTTGCTGCTTTAAGCCTTTGTGATAAGCTCAGAGTAAATACTTTGGTCATGGATACTGAAAGCTGGATGCATCTGTGGATGTTAGTAGATAGCACAGATGAGTCGTTGTGATGTCTGTTGTCACCTCAGGGGGGAGGTGTTGCCTAGAAGAGCAGCAGCTGGGCGGACGCCATTACAAATGATTGATGATGGTCAACAACAAGAAATAAAACCTCAAATCCTCCTGATCCTCCAACTCATGTCTGTTTTTGAGTAACTTTACAGCCCTACCCATCTGAATGGATGTAAAAACATTACATTTACCAAATAAGAATGATGTGGATTAGAAGTCATATTGCCTGTTCTCAAGGCAACGGTAAAAGCGTGTTTTTTTTTAAGGTCAAATCTTGTGTTGCAGTGGTGTTTTTACCTGAGAGCTTGCAGTGTCAGCAGTGAGGTTAAAGACCGGCATCGTGCCGGTGATGACAAGGCCCAAACCCTAATGAAGCACATTACACATCCAATTAATGGTATCCTTAAAGCACATGTGTTCTCTGCACAATTACAGTTCAAATATATGACTGCAAAAATGGGAACAAACTCTTCTCCCAGGGGTGGAAGCAAGGAGTGGCCAGAGGGGTGACTGAGGCCACCACAAACAGAAGTATGTTTTCTCACCATTGTTGCCACATGGACTAATTTTAACAGCGCAACCACCTCTTTAAAATGTCATCATCTTGATATTTTAAAAAACCAATAACTATGATTCACAGATTGTTTTGAAATAGTTCAGTGTTACACGTAAAGATTAGTATTATATCCTCATGGTGTATGGTATGTGTCTATATAGCAGTCTTGCCCACATTAGCAAATGATGTCCTACATAAATTTGCAAAAATCAAAACAAACAAACTTTTTTTTCCCATCCAATGAAAGTGCTCCCTCCTATAAAAATAGTATGTCTTTACCATTGCCATCTACTGTCACCAAAAAGCTCAAATCTTACAGTATTTCTTTTTATTTATACACCTCTGTTTATACTCCACTCTGCATTTAATCATTAGTTATTATTAATCTCTGGCTCTCTTCCACAGCATGTCCTTTGTCCTTTCTTCCTCCCCTCCGCCCCAACTGGTCATGGCAGATAGCTGCCCCTCCCTGAGCCTGGTTCTGCCACAGGTTTCTTCTTGTTAAACGGGAGATTTTCCTTCCCACTGTCGCCAAGTGTTTGCTCATAGGGGGTCGTTTTGACTGTCAGGCTTTCTCTGTAATTACTGTATGGTCTTTACCTTACAATATAAAGTGCCTTGAGGTGACTGCTGTGATTTGGAGCTATATAAATAAAATTGAATTGAAAAAAAGATTACAAATTCTTGCTCACCAGTGCATCCTGGTAGACATTCGTCCACTGCACCTGCTTGGCTTTAGTTCCGGCAAGCACCATCGGACGGCCCAGGACATCCAGGTACTCCTGCAACAACAAAAGCACACATGCTACTATGGCTGCCTACAGTAAGCACACATAATCAAATAGCCATTTATAGTGCATGTCATGTACTGCCATTAAAGCAGAGAACTTGAAGAGCCTTCCGAGGTTCATCTGTCATAAAACTACAAGACCCTGACTGGCCTCGTCTCTATCACCACATAAAGCAGCGGGCCACCGGCAGCAGCCGCATCCCAGTCCTGCCGAGCCATAAAGCCTCCGGTCCTGAGCCATTCAAGGCCGTTTTTCATCATTATGAAGGAGCTATTAAAAACACATTAAGGGTGTCAATGGCACAACGTGCAACCACGCCATTTTCCCAGAGGCTTTACTGTCAATGTTGGGAATGTGATAGTGTCTCACAGCAATTGTGAGTAGAGGTGAGGGGTTAAGTCTACTATTAATACATCATATTCATTATTTTCTTTTGTTCTCTGAAGCCACCTCAAACAACAGCTGGGATGTCTTTTTTGTAAACAACCAATTGATCCGTGTCTGTTAGGAGATTGTGTGCAACTGGTAAAATTATTCAGTTAGTGAGCTCATGGCATAGGAAAGAACTGGGAAAGCATGCTCCAAAATAATCTTACAAAGACCAGAGAAGGAAAAACTGTTCTATAATTAAAATAACTGTGTATACTTCTGCCAGCATTCATAATAGTTCCATTTTCCCTCAGTATCCTACTTAGCAGTCAGTGAGCCATAAAGTAATGTATCACCACAATATAATTAAATGTAAAAGGATCAGCAAAAAAAAAAAAAAGAAATAAAGGAAAAAAAAACAGCGGGTCTTCTGGGTTAAATGTTAATTAAAACAGTTTGCACATAATGACAAATTTCCATCCATTCAGCAGTGAAAGGGGAAATGTTATCAGAAATGTCTGACCCTTGACACCATCTACCCTTGATACACAAAAGGCGTGACCTGTATAAGCACATAGCTATTTCAGTATCATGCTTTTGACCATTTGTTTTCCAGCATCTGAACAGTAAGGTGCTGACAAGCGTAACCTATTCTATTATTAGTGCCATAAAAGTCTAGTTTAATGCGCCACAGGGAGATATTCCATCAGGACAGTGACAGGCAGACCTTTTCACAGGATAAAGAGGGAAATTTTCTGCCTGGCTACAACAATCTAGGAAACATAAAAAGTCAGCAACTGAAGATATGTGGTCCCATGGAGGCAGCGCCACACAGAGTACTGTAAAAATCATGATTGCGGACAGTGAACTCACCAGTCTGGACATTATGAAGACAAACATCCAAACTAGCCTGCACTGTTATTGTGGCTCCACTGAGATCCCATATAAAGAAGCCAGGATATATAAAATAAGTCAAAGTATTTTCAAAACTATTTCAAATATTCATTCATAAAGATATGGTGGTATCTGTAGTCCATCTGTTATTTTAATGGTGCCATCATATTTAAGCAAGACTATGTAATGAGTGTGTGATACTGAAGGGCAGACTATGGTTAAATAACATATGGCCCCAGTGTGTCTTCTAGGCCTGTATTCACCCACCTTCAGAAAACCTATTAGAGTAAGTGGTGGTTCTCAGAATATAAATATGCCAGAGTTAATGGAACAGCTGACAGTGTATTCTAGGGCCTGAGCGCTCACCGGGACGGGGGTGGGGGTGGGTTTGAGGATGGGGAGGAGGGGTTTGTAGTAGCTCCCCCACTACCAAACAGTGGAGTCAATTTCTACAGCCAGAATGAGGTTATCCCAAGGGCCTCTCGAAGCCCAAAGTGCCATAAGCAAATGTGTGTGCGTGCGTGCGTGCATCTGGTGAGCAGGGGACATCCGTAGGCCTTCTACTTTACTTAGCTGTCAGGTATGTTCTCATATAAAAACTGCATTTGTTATCGGTACATCTAAACTTGTGTCACTTCCAATTTATTGTTTTCTTCTGTTCCTCAGGAACACTTGAAAGTAAAGCTCCAGTGTAATTATCATCAAAGCTAGCATGGGAGAAAAATAAACTAAGTTCTTAATTTAAAATATGCTTTTGTGCATTCCAAAAAGGTATCATCAGTGGGGAATATCCTTTTGGGGAGTCCATAAAAGGAGCTGGGGAGTCACTAGTTAAATGGAATCGGATTATAAAATTAACCCACAAAATAATCAGGTGCAGTTTCTAAAAGAAAAATATGTATCTCAACTAAATTTACTGCCCTTTTCTATAAATCTAATGTGTATATGTATTTGCATCATTTTACATCACTTTTGTAGTTGTCCCACATCTAGTTAGGTTCCTTTCATTTGGTACTGAGTGCAATGTTCTGAATTTGCACTGAGTCTTATCTGCTAGTCAAATCAATGTGTACTGCTTTAAGCGACTTAAACCCACCAGGCCTGCGCCAGCCACACATGCCAAGGCTGGTGGTCAAATTATAGGATAAGAATGCCTTTCAGTGTTAACTATTCAACAACACTTTTCTTCTAAAGTCAGACAAGACCCATCACCGATGGGGATATCCTCCCACCATTAATGAAAATATAAAACACATTTAGACATCTGGATAACATTAAAGCTCCATTTCATAACAGAAAACCCTCCAGCAGACATCTTATTACCTTCTGCAAAATCACTTTGGCCTAATTTGGAGGCCAGAAATCCTCCATGTTACTGACTCTCCACTTTGGATAAATACAGGTAAAGTGCATTGCACATCTTTGAAGAGTAAAGAACACATATGCCAAATTTCATGGCTCTACTCCTTATAGTTTTGGAGTCTATAGACTCTATAAAACCTCATGGACAGGCAGACAAATAGATGGTTGGACAGGGAGATGGTATGACGCCAATATCCTCTGGCTTTATACTGGGCGAGAGGATAAAAAGGCCTTAACATTACTACCTTCCTTATCGTCTTCTTTCGGGTGCTCCCTTTAGGGGTCGCCACACTGCATCATATGCCTGCATCTCACCCTATCCCTAGTATCCTCCTCTGTTGCACCAACCCTCTTCATATAAACCTTCACTATATCCCTAAATCTTCCATTACATTCCCTAAAATTACTATATAAAGTTCCTTTTTTTTCCTTTAAAAAAACAAACAAACAGCAGTGAACTTCGTAATGTCAAAGATGTGGAAGCATCTAGAGCCTGTAGAAGATATTCAATAACTTCTAACTTATTACATCTCAAAAGTAATATTTCCAACACTGTTCAGCAGCTAGTACACACTCCACATACCTGAGTGTTGATTCTGATGGCTCCAATTGATGGAATTTCAAAGTAGTAACCTGAAGATTAAGAGGAGAGAATTAATGCATTATCGCAACACTGAGCTTGCAACCAGTCTGCTTCATGGAGCAGACCATGTCATACATAGATTTTCAAAAATTAAACAGTCACAGTGTGCAGTAAAGTGATCCATTAAAGATTGGAGTCTAATCTCTTCATGCTATGAGGTACATTTAATAACACCATCTTCAGCTGATGACGTTAGGCACTGCAGGCATGGAGGAGCCTGTGGCCACTGACCCCTTCAGACTTGTGGCTGTGCTGCAGGATGTAAATGCAGTGGCTCATTGGGAATGCTGAGCCCTAGGCACTGCTGCTGCTGATTAGGAATGGAGGAGAATGCCTGACTGGGTCAATAACCACACTGCTCCCCAAGTTATTAAAGCCATGAATGTTTATACAAAGAGCTGCGAAATGGAGGCAGCATCCTCAGAATGTTAAAAGGCAGAAATAACTTTCATTATTTTGACACATTATGCACTTTTTTCACTGTGGTCTGTGTTGAAATTTGCCTTCTCTGTCTCATTCACTAGAACAGATGCTCATCAGTACACGTCTCTGTACACTCAGACTGAGGTGTGCACATGGACCGGTATTTGCTACAGCTCTGTTCATAACAGTCATTGTCCAAGTGATTTCTGACTGTGCGCCAGGGAAGTGGTTACAGAGCAACGCACCACAAGAGGTGAAGAGAGGAAAATGCGTGCAGTAACTAAAATGCAAATCTCCACTCTGCGCTGCAGGTTACCAACAGTTATGAACTTAATAATCCATTTTCTTTATAAAACTTGTTTACATAATTTTTCTGCAGTATTAAAAGTCAGTTCTCCTCAAAGTCCTTCTTCACATTTAAGAAGTAATTTGGGTCTGTTTGAGACAAATACAGTGCTTGACAAATTTATTAGACCACCCGTCACAAAAACAAGAAAACTCAAATATTTTTGTAATCTGTAAAACTTGTTTAAAGCTAAGAAATACTGAATTCACTGAACTGAATTCAAGTTTTTATACCCAAATCTGAGCTGGCATATTAGACTTCATTAATAAGTCAGAAATTAATCAAGCATAACAATCAACCACTAATGCTAATTTTTCTATTCAGGAATCCCAGTAAACAGTGATTTGGCATCTTAATCAAAAAATAATCCTAATTTCCTATTTTTTTCTTGTAACATTGTACATTTGAAAATTAATTGACAACAACAATAATTACACTTTAGCATTAAAACGATGTCACAAAATTTATTTCAATTCAATTTAATTTTATTTATATATAGCGCCAAATCACAAAAAGTTGCCTCAAGGCACTTTATATTGTAAGATAAAGAATGTCCAATAATTGGTAATAATGTAACTAATTATTTCTGTCCATAGTTCCATTAATTTTTTTTTTTTGCCAAGATCTTGTACTGATCATGGGAGAGTGGGACCACTGTATAAAGTCTTTCCCAGCCCATACCATCATTTTCAGTGTAGTTAAAGTCTGGACTCTGGTGGCCAGTCCAGGGGTGAAAATGATGTCTCATGCACCCTGAATCACTCTTTCACAATTTGACCCTAATGAATCTTGGCTTTGTCATCTTGGAATATACCCATGCCATCAGGGAAGAAATTACAATGAAATTCATTACATTCATGTAGTCAGCTGACCAAATTTTTGGGGATTTATATGAGCATTTTTAATGTTGCTGGAACAACCGCAGATCATAACACTGCCACCACAGGCTTGCATGAAAGACACTAGGCATGATGGGCACTTCATCTGCCTCGCTTCTTACCCTGATACATCATTCCTCTGGGAGAGGGTAAATTTGGACTCATCAGACCACATCACCTTTTTCCATTGATGAGTCCACTGAAAAGTGATTTTCTTAAGGCTACATGGCTATTGAGTCCCAATCCTTTGAGTTCTCTTTGCATTGTGTGTGGAAATACTTTGACTATTAAACACAGCCACAAGTTCTACTGTTGACTTTTTATGATTTGATTTCACCAAATACTTAAGTGATCTTTGATCACCATCATTCAAGACGTTTTTCCAACTATGTTTCTTCCTCAGTGATGATGGTTCACCACCATCCAGGTTTCAATAATTCACGGACAATTCTTAACCCAATTTTTGTAGTTTACGCAACCTCCTAGATGTTTTCTATGCTTGATCCAGGCTGATAATCTGACCCTTCTAAAACGTAGTAACATCTTTTCCATGAAAATGGGCTATGTCTTCTGCCATGTTTAAGAAATAAGTTACTCACTGCAAAACTTCAGGTTAAACAACCCAAAATGTTGCCAGTCCACACATATTAATCACCACAGTAATTATCCAGTGAAAGGCTCTTCACTATTTGACTTTGTTTTTGGCTGAGCAGCGTTTACTATGGAGTATGTATATGCCTTCTCAATTGTGAGAATGCATTCACCTCTTCAGTAGAACAGCATGAACTACTTTCTGTTGACATTCAGTTTCCTTAACTCTTTTACTGAGACAAGATATTTAAACTGAAGTTTACCCAGTAAACTTGTGCACCTAATTTCATGGTGTAATTGATTTTACTTTGCTTGGTGGTGGGCATTATGATTTATGGAATACTGTATTTCTAACTTCGGATTAAATGCAACACTTTTGTGGAAGTATTAGGATCACCAATGCGGTATATCACATTTGCAGTTTTTAGCCTTGACTTCACCTGTTTTTTGGAGATAACTTTCTTTTCTGTTTTGGTTTTTGTTACAGTGTGTGAGAGCATGCACAAATATTCCCATTGTCCTCAGAGTCACAGAGAGGTTGCTTTCTTCTTAGAACAGGATTGCAGCTCAACTGACGCAACAGCTAGCATCTTCAAGTGGCCTAGTTGTGTATGTTTGTGCTTGTTGGTGTGCGTTAATGTGGTTTGTCAAATGTGTGTATGTCATGGGTGAAGGGTTAGGGCCTGCAAGTGTCGGGGAGCTAGCTCTGCTGGAGTGAGATACCAAAGAGTAATAAGTACTGAAGATATGAGAGGACAGCTCCATTGAGGCTTGTGTGTCAACACTATTGTCTTACAGTGGCATAGACTTTAGTACCATGGTAATCACTACAGTCATGAACAGCAGAGAGCTTGTTGGCACAGAGGCATAATCCTGGACTTTCCCCAGCCTGACAGGGAGATGGCATGGTAATCATCCTGCTACCAGACTCCTCCTGCTAATTAATAACAACTTCTGGGGAGATACTTCTGAAGCACTTGGCTTCACTGGCAATAAGCTAATTGGCAGACAACTAAAGCCCCCATAAAGGAGCAGTTTCAGATAAACCGCAACACTGAGAAACAAAATTAAATCAAGCCATGACAGACCGAAAGAGAAGTGGGTTAAAACATAAGAGTGAGCACAACAACAATAACAGCAAACTAGGCTGGAGACAAATGAGCTAAGTCAAGATGAGATGCATGGAGACAAAGTAGCTCACAGGAAGACCAGCTGAGTCATGTGGGCTGTCAGACTGTAGGTCAGAGGCTGCCTGTTTGCTGGGTTATTTCAGGGCTGCTGATCTCAGCATCAGATGCCAGAAGACGTTATTTTATATCTTTACATAAGATGGTCATAAAGTAACTACTCTCCAGATGGAAAGCAGTGTCTTAATATCATGTTCTGTTTGAAAGCTTTAAACCTGTTTTATTTCTGATCACAGTGAGCATCACTGATGGGTGTGGTTGGGTTCAGCTGTGAAGCCACACCATCCTGGTGTACACCTCTTTATCACGGCAGCAAGGTAAGAAGTTAAATCAACAGGACCAAAAAAAGTACTGGTTTGGCAAAAAAGCTTTCTGCTTTACACTGTGCTCGGTGTTGAGGTCCGATTTGCTGAAAGTTTTTCCTCAGATGTCAGTAGATGCTACAGTAGAACGCTACGCTGACAGTCTCTTGAAGCACCCTTGAGATTGGATACTGCTGACTCATTAGCAGAAAACTGCAATTTGGTCTCTGGGTTAAAGCTAGAGACCCAGCTCCCATCAGCAATGATGATCCTTCAAAAAAGTTGGGTCAATTTGATGTAAAAGTTGAAGTTTGGACTCCGTGCAAGTTTTATTTGTCAAGTGTTGGTGGCCAGAATGGGAGCTATCTAAAAATAGCTGTTGCATTTAGAGGCATTGTACTGGTAGACAGGGATATAATCCTAAAAAAAAAGGAGGGCAAATGTAAATCGGGCATGGGTTTTGATTTCCACGGGCAGAGTAGCAGAACTTTGTGACTGCGTATACAGAGTATAACAAAACTGAGCACGATCTGGGACAACATCAATAAAATGTTGACAGATTATGATTAATTTAACCAATTATTTTAAAAAACAGAATATTTGACTAATTAAACTTTCATCTAATTAAGAAACAACAACACAAGTGCACCCTTCATTAGTGAGATATCATTCTTATAATATTTTCCTCTGTCTTTCTGATGATTTCTGGGCATGGATGTCACCAGTCTGGCACAAATCTGTGAAGAGATTTTCTGCCATTATTCACAGATGTTTCTTTTCAGACCCTCTTTGCTGGAGGGGTTACACTTTAAATTCTCCAGATGTGGGTGTTTTGTTGGATTCCAGTCAGGGGACATGGCTGAGTCACAGTTCACTTTTTTGTCTTTAAAAAACACGGGTGATTGTTTGAGTCTCCTGCCAAGCTTCTTGACATTACTACACCTCGATTCATTCTGCATTTGAACAAGCTCAGTTTATAAATGTCACCTCCTCTACATCTCTGGCATTCATGCAGACCCATATCAACATACTCCCACCTCCATTTTTCAAGGTCAGACCTATGCAGTCATTGTGGTATTCCTTGCCAGGTTCTCACCAAACACTGAAATCCAGGCAAATGGATTTTGGTTTCATCTGAATAAAAATGTGCCATTCATATTGATCACGCTTCCTTTCATGTTCTTTCGTCAAGAGTAATCGTGCAATTTTGTGCCCTCTAATAGGGAAAAGTTTTCCGCAGAGTGGTTTGAGGACTGCCACAGATGATCCTTATGAAAGTCTGTTTTCCAATTTAAGGTTGTGAAAATTGGTAATTGTACACCGATGCACTTCTGAGGTCAGCCGACAAGCTTTCAGTGGTTTACTTGTTCAGGCAATTCGTTACAGAGTGGGACTGTATTTCATTAGACACCAGCCCAGGACAAGATTTAGAAAGCTTTTTTTCCAGTGGAGTTTTCTTCTAAAATTTTTAAAGTCAAAAACTCTAAATTGCATTTGCAAGAACTTTTATTACACAAGTCACAAATAAACAGACTTTTGGTGAAATGGTTCCTATATTGTGCTTTTCTATTTGAGCATTCAGGTGTGCCTTTTTACCACAAGTCTCATTCGCCCATTCACACACACATTCATATGCCTAAGTGCTTTTAACCTAACACTCACACTCCAGTGGATGCACTGGGTAAAACTCTGGGTTCAGTATCTTGCCCAAGGATACTTGGACACCGTGGATTGAACCACTGACCTTCTGATTAGTAGATGACCCGCTCTGAGCCAGAGCTGCCCCGGTCACAGATTTACTTATGTTTGTTGCACTCATGTTCCACTTGCAGTTGTGGTTAGAAGTCTACATACACTCATCATGGGCATTAATGTTGTGGTAATTGGGGTGTTTAATGATTACTTTGAATTATTCTTTTTCCAGGGCAGAATCATTGTACAGCATGCATCGTTAATGACTTTAAAAAATCAAGAATTGAGTGCACAAGTTTAAATTTAATTTGGATTTTCTCTAATCCACACATTTTCAAACGTATACATACAGGATCAAATACATGCATAAACCCCGACTAATAACAAGCTTTGGGCATAATTCCAGCTGGATATTTGACCACTCTTCTTGGCAGGACTGGTTCATTTAAATTGGCTGGTTTCCTGACACAGTCCCAGCTTTTAAGCATAGTCCACAAATATTCATTAGGGTTGAGATTGGGGCTACAGGAAGACTGTTCCACAAGCTTAATGTTAGCCTGCTTTATCCGAAAGGCTTCTTCAGTTCTCAACCAAATGGTGGAGAGACCCAGGTATGGGTTTAAATACCTGGGTCTCTCCACCATTTGGTTGAGAACTGAAGAAGCCTTTCGGATGAGAGGTGAAACGTCTTCAAGAAACAAAAAGAAGTCCAGTCGCCTTTTTCAAGCTCCAGAGACATTTAAAGCTGGAATTACCATGGCATTCATGTCCATGATGAGTGTATGTAAACTTCTGACCACAACTGTATGATGCTTGTATTTTCAATGTAGTCTCTCTATCCTGTTTTAAACTATACAATAAATGAAATACCTACACTTTAGCTTATAGACGTAAATAGAATAAATATAATAAATACTGTAAGGTGATACTTCGACAATTTAACATTTTAATTATATTACACAGGATTCTACAGATAATATACAATATTTTACATATATAATGCATTTGCAGAACATAAGCGTGAATATGATCAGTTTAGATGTGTTAGCCTTTTGACAAGAGCGCCTGTGGCTCAGTTAATGCTGGGATAAGAGCAACACCCTAATTATTCTGAACAAGATATTTTATGGATTTAACACTAATAACTTTTCAGAAGCAAAAGTTTCCACGTTCTTCTTAATAAAAATCTTAGTTTACTTCAGCTTTCCAGTATTATGCTCTGCAAACAATTGGACATAGCACACCTGTATGGCTAACTCCAGCATGGGAGTTCTGAAAAATCAATTAAGTATGCTAAATTTAAAGCTCTTTTCTCTCTTTTGTTCCATTTCCCACTTCAGAACTTCCCACTTGACCGAGACAATGCCATTCATCAGGGTCCACAAGTATTCTATTAAAGAGCACCATATTGTTTAGGGGCACGCATGTATAACCAGGGCACTCATTGTGTAGTCAAGCACACATGAAGTATGTAGATAGTAGTATGTATTGGGGGCCAGGGATCATACTGCCAACTCTGTGATTATAGGGCAACCCAAACCCGCATTCCCTTTTCTTAGATTTTAAATATAAAGATTAGCTTATTCACTTACCTTTATTGGCACATGCTATCCACTGCAAAGGGGTGACATCGTAATTATGCTGGCCAACAGAGAAGGTGAAAACACGAACCTGATTGAAGAAAAAGACAGACGAAAGAGACGAATCACATGTAGGAAATGTACAAAAAAGAGAACCAAGAAAGTTGCTTACTGTATAGATGTTAACTAGAGCGTAACAATAATCCACAAACCTACTTAAAGGCAATACATACACACAAACACAAATGTACACAAACTTCAACTATAGTGACTGACTTCACAAATATCTCCAACACTAGACAGCAGTGACAGAGATGTTGAATTGCAGATTATTCTATATGACAGCAGTCATCATGGAGGAAGGAACTGCACAGTAATGACTATCAGAATGAATCCTTGTAGGGCTGTGAAATCAGGGAACTGAAGGGTGGAAGTCACGACAAGATACCAGAGGAGTATCTACTGGCTGTAATATTACAGGCTCTGATGATAAAGTGGCTAATTAGTCAGCAGGTCAGAGCTGTTAACACCAGCAGCTAAATAACAAAAGAAACAAACGAAGAGGGAAGGAATAAGAGAGGGGAGAGAGTGGAAGAAAGGCTAAGAGATACAAAAACTAACAAACAAACAAACAAACAAAAAGCAAACAAAACCCCCCCAAAAAACAAATGGGAGTGAAGAAGCTTGGAGAGCACTGTATGTGCACAGATTGGAGGGTTTGGCATGTCTGACTGTCTAACTAACAGACCTGCCTATGCTATATTCAGACAATGTCAGCAGAGAACAATGGAAACAGGAAGAGAAAAGGCAGCTTCTGGAGATGTGTGATCTCTTGGGCTGAACAGATAACATCCTCGCAGGGACAAACTCACTGTTTTGTTGGGCCAGTTGTACTTCTCAAAGATTTCCTGTGCACGATCCTCCCCGCCATCTGTAAACATCATTATCATCTTATTGCAGTTGGCCCTTGGGGCACTGCTCTCCTGTGGCACAAGAAACAAAATGAGTGGGAGAGAGCAAAGAAATAAAGGGAAACAAGGCAGGAAGACATGTTAGAAAAAAATGAAACAGTAAAGGGGCAAGATACTAGAACATATCCACAACACAACACTAACAAGCATTCTTTACTGGGTAAGAATTTATACCATTTTAAAAATAATTTTAATAGTTTAATAGATAGTTGATTAGTTATTTTACTATTAAACAATGACATGATTATTAAGTGCTTAGTAATTGGTTAATAATTGGTCTTCTATTTGGATAAGCAAACCATCTATCTGGATAATTACTGTAAAGGTGAAAATTAGGTTTATAAAAAGTTGTAAATGGTTATTAAACAGTCCAACATTAATCAGTTGGTACATAAGTAAATAGGTGGATTGGCGGAGGTGGAGGTGGAGGTGGACTTGGATACTGCAGTTTGTGTTTCACTCACTCTTTAATTTCATTCTGGTTGGGTTTTGGCCACCAAAACTATTTAGTTAAGTTCTGGAAAAGGTTGCAGTTTAGTTTAAAATACTCTCAGACAGGAAAACTGACATGCTCATCTCCAATCCAAATACGCCATTTAATGGGTGCTGAACCATATAAATGTTGCAGTAAATTTGAGTTTGGTGGATTATTTCTTTGTTATTACAATGCTTCTTGGCAATAAATCGTATGCTGTTGGAAAGCCTGTTTATTTCCCCTTAAATGGTGCCACATTTGTAAGGAAAATGCATTTGCAGTTTGAGAAGTGGAGTTGGGTATGGATAGCTTAGTCTGGTACTGACTCTTGTTTTGAGCTTTTGGCAGCCAATCAAGCTTGCCAGCACTGGAGGCAATCTCAGTGCAGAGAGATATCGAGAGGAGATTCTGCAAACAATGGAAATCCCATACCTCCACAGTCTGGAACCAAATTCTACCCGCCATCCCCCCCACCCCCAATCATGGTTTATCAGAGACTACCTTCAGAATTTGGGAGTACAGACGATGGAACGGCCTGCCTGTAGTTCTGACCTCAACCCCACTAAACACTTGTGGGATCAGCTTGTCCGTGCTGTTTGTGCCAGAGCGACTAACATAACCAGACTGGGTGACTTGCAATAAATGTTGGTTGAAGAATGTGATGCCATTTCACAGCAGTGTGCGACCAAGCTGGTGACCAGCATGAGCAGGAGGTGCCAGGCTGTTGTGGCTGGTGTTTGTGGTTGTTAAATATCTATTTTTAATAAAGTTCTATTAACTATCAATTTATATAAATTGTTATAAAGGAGTCTACATTATTTGTATACATTTTCCCCTTTCCATGTATTATTTCTGCTATCAATTTTTCTCCTTTTTTCACTCGTGTTTGAAGCAGACTCATCTAATCTACTCATGGCTTCACTCTCACACATTTATAGATTTCCTAGTTGCCAGCCAAAGGCTTCTTCCCATTAGCATAATTTTAGGATTGCATCTACAACCTTATTCTAGCATTAAATCTGGTTGTCCCAAAAACATTTTCACAAGCATTTTAGTCCCCCGCCACCCTCCTGCATTGCAGTTGTCATTGATATGCAGACCAGCAGCAGGTCAATCTGCCAAGATTCTAATAAAGACAAATAATATTGCGACAATTACATATATTTATTGTGCTTTTGTCCCCAATCACAGCAGTGAGTCAGCTACAGACAGCGATTAAAAGAAGCCTTTTTATTTCTCATTCTGCCAGCAAAAGGGAAGTTGGGAGGGTTGGGGTGGGGTGGGGGGAATCACTTGGCTCTATGCCTCCAAGCCCACCAGAGGAATATAAAGTGTCTGTGGCTGATATCCTCTGGGCTGCGCTCATCAATCATCCCATCAGAGCCCATTAGGGTGGCAGCCTCCTAAAATACACAGCAGCATACGGAGCTGAGGCAGCACCTGTGTCGAGAGCACGTGGATCCCTGCTGCTGACAGACCTCACCACGGTGCTGGCTGCTGGAAAAGCCAGCGTCACTCCATTGCACCAGCAGTTATAATCAGAACTGCCTTCAACAATGACAGCCCTCTGGAAATGTCTTATACAAACCTCAGCCACTCACTGTCAGCATTGTGTTATCACTGTAAATTTTGCTTTATTAATTGGATTAGACAGTAATGTCAGCCACAGACAAACAAGGATCGCCTTTCCCTGAAAGGCTTGTTGGCTCTTACATTGAGAAGCTGTTCAAAGGCGAATGTGAAGCCAGATTTGTAATCTGTGGTCCCTTTGGCTTGCATGCGCATGACGGCTTCCTTGAAGATCTTCTTGTTACGAACGTTGGCCTGGACCAAAGTCCTAAAGCACGGAACAACAGCATCGGCCTTTTCATTGAACTGTAAGGGGACATATGAAGACACACATGAATGTAAAGACTGGCATATTTGCTAAGTTAAAAATATCTGTGCAACAGTTGTAAAAGTGCACATTTCTCTGTATTGCATGTGTGCACAGTTCATGGCGACAGACGTGGGTGTGTGCAGATGTAAGCTACCCTGTTCTTGGCTGGCAGTAAACACTGGTAATTACAACTTTCCACACCAAGAACAGGTGCACCTGAAATGCCAGTGCATTACACTGAACAGAAACCCAGCCAAGGTAATATCATCTGTCTCATCTCATCTACCAAATTAGCCTAAAACTGTGTATATGCATGTGTTTGTGTGTGTGGCATCTATGCACGCTATCAGGTGCATGTCTGTAATAGCATGTTTCAGATGATGTTTCTTCTTAAAGGTCAACCTCTGAATCTATTGATGTTTTCGAGACAGACTGATGTGAACTATTATGTGAGAGAAAAGATGGCATTTTGATTGGGTCGTATCGTGTCATATTTAAACTTGCAGACGAAGACAGAAGAAATTACAGTGCTACTTCTTCAAATGTTAGGAAAGCACTATCTGCGCCATATGATCAAAACAAAATGAATAGAGTCACATGTGTAATCTACGACATATTAAAAGATACCTCACCACATATTATTATAACTAATTATACTTCCCTTACAAGTGATACCAGATGATTACTTTTGGTTAATTTCTATTTATTTATGTATTTTGTGTTTGCAAAGAATTCTGAGAAAAGTTTTTGTAAGTCCTTTTTTTTTTTTTATAAGGGTGAAAATCAGATGCGTTCCCATCCAGATTACCATGCTTATTTCTTGCTCTTAGAGCTGGGATTTAGAGGCATACAGTGGCTAAGAGCAATGGATTATGAGGGATTACCGAAGGGAGTCTACAAACAGAGCCACCACACCGAGCAAGTGGACGTGTTTGTGTGCATGTGTGCGTTTGTGTGTTATCTGTCCTCCAATATAGAATAACATTAAGATTCCTCTACACATTAGTCCTAATAGAAAACTTGGTAATAAGTAGAGTGAAAGAGACAGACGGGCACAATCCTACAGGGACAGCAGTGAGGCAGGACGAGCAGACAATGTAATGAGCGGAGAGAACAGTTTCCACAACAACTGGGAGCAGAATGACCAGCTTACCAACTCCCTGCTTGAGTACCACCTGCTTGATGAATACCACAAATATTTGTGATGTGGTCTGCAAGCTTCTACTTACTCTGGCCACATTCACATAGTCATCATCTGATAGAGTGTCTAGCATCTCCACTACGGAGGTCTTCATGAGCTTCAGAGTGAGTCCGCTGACACTTCCACTCCTGCAGAAAAGAAGCAATAAAGCACTTATACAAAGAGATTTCATAAATTAATTAATTTTTTTGGTTATGTCCATTTTTTAAATTGTGGGTTACCCTCTGATACAAATAATTCCATATTTGAACATGCATTCAATAAATTATATGCATATTTAAGAGTAAATAGTAATAGCTAATATAAATTAAATTAAAGCTAAACGTGAGACTCTTATCATCTTCCTTTAACCTTGGCCTTTCCTCAGACCAACAGGTGGCACTAGCACCCTTTGAAGGAGACATGCACTCCTTCCAGAGGGGGGAAAAAAAAAAAAAGGTTAAAAGAGAAGTGAGATACTCACACATCCACAATGATGACCATGTCCTTTGGAGACGATGCACCTTGGATATACCTATACAAAAGGAGACAAAGAATGGGCTTTAATTTGTTCCCGTAATCTCTGAAAATGGCACTTTAAAAAGAAGCCAAAGTCACAATGAGCTGAGCCATCATAATATGGAGCGACCACGGCTGAGACCACTTAAGCTACAGAATACTGAAAAGGCTTATGTGCTTAGAAGAGTTAATAAGTTGTTATATACTTCAGTGTTGGCTACAGCTTCTGCAAGCTGACTTCAACATAGATAGTCCTCTTTACTGAACAACAATGCTCCCTCTAAATAATTACTGCATGAGCCAAAGTAATTACTAGTTTACAGACTAAGTATATAATAACACATTTAGGACAATGGACTACACTGAGCTGCACAACCCCCTTGGAGATGGCACTTTTAAAAAGACTTATTCAATACAGTATCAATCGAAGACTGACTCAGTTATTAATGAGTACCAGTAGCACAATTACTATTTTTACAAGGGTTAGGATTTTTGTTTTGATATTCAGACACAGATACAGATATTTGCTCTAATTTCTACTTAAACCAGCTAGTTTCTTGTTGCTGTTTTTAACATTGGTTATTGTTATCATTAAGGTCACCATAAGCTGTGCTGGAGACCTGCTGAGATTGTTTTTCATTTCAAGTTTAAATTAAATCACACTTCGTATCATCTAATTCTTCATCCGCAAAGAGTCATGATTTCCAACAGCATAAAACTTGCCAAGACAGTTTTTTTTAGTGCTAGCAATCTTGCTGCTTTAATTGATAATTATTTCAACAAGTAGTTGTAGGAATCAAAAAGAAAACGCAACTTTAGAAATAAAAAATTGTATTGTTTTCATCAAATAATTTTAAACAACCTATAAAAGACCTAGTACTCTTGCTTTTTTAAACTGTTCTGCTTTTGGTAGACTCATAGAGTTTACTGTGCTTTATATTTAGTCACTTTAAATTTATTGTAAAGGAGCAGCCTGAGTGGTGTTGACCTGCTCAGTGAAGAGCCTGTGCTGAGCTAAGTGCTGTCAGAAAAATAAGATAGCTGATGTTCTGTTCCTTTGATGACTCATCAGTTGGGCGTCAAACACATTATTTACTCTGGCAGGCCCTTTGTTTGGATGGGGGGTGGGGGGGTGACAGAGGTGTATGCGCAAGCTGCTTAAGAACATTGTACTTCATCTGCAAAGCAACTCCTAAAATAGGGCTGCTCTGATGTGTGCGTCTGCCACGGCACAAGCCCACGAGGCAGACGCAGCACTGAGCTAGCTGCCCAAACAACTTGTGTCCTGGAAGAGGTGCACACCTAACATCTGTCCAGTGTTGATAGAGGATGACATACAGAAGGAAATCTAAAATCCCCACAGTCTCTTCCAGCGGCAATTAAATTCACATTCACCACTGATGCAAAGAGAGCTGAGATTGATGGATATTATATGCTTTTCTGTGGACCGCTGGAACGAGGGAAGGGGTGGGGGTGGGGGTGGGGGTTCAAATGTGAATACTAGTTTGACATTCTGGGGAGCGAGCAGGCAAGCAGTTAGCAGCACTCTTTGGCAGACTAATCAGGGGTCTCTTTCCACTGATAATCAGCCATTCCGCTGAGTGTGGAGAGAAGTCAGCTGCCTGTGGGCCAGAGAGGCTCTTTTCTTATGCTCGGCCAAGCTGATATGGAGGTAGAGCAGCGGAGCCTCGGTAGGCTTCGCCACTGCTCTCACAAGTCTCAGTGCTCCCACTCACTGGCAGGTGCCACTTCAACCTGCAGAATGACCCCTGACCCACTCTAAAGTGACATCTCACCAGCACAGTGCTCTAATCCATATTAAGACACGATTTGGACCTTACTCAGCTGAAAACCTGCCCGAAACCCCCAGATGGAACCGGGGCAACATACCAGCACTGCCTCCCATGAGGTTGATTAACTGAGCATGCCCAGAGTGAACATAGGCAAAATGTATGCATGTGTGTGTGAGAGAGAGAGAGAGAGAGAGAGAGAGAGAGAGAGAGAGAGAGAGAGAGAGAGAGAGAGAGAGAGAGAGAGATGGAGTAGGGAGAAACCAATTATTTTCAATAATAAAGAATGCCACATCAAAGGTAGAACTTCCACAGCTCTCCACAACTGTGTGGCGTATGAAATCAGGTCTGGAACCATGAGGCATGCTGGCATGCATGACTTTTATCAATTTAATTACTGAAATCTTAATTTGAGGCAGAGAGAGGGAGAGGGGGAGGACGCTGAGACTCCACTGCTTTCTTCTGAGCGGGTGGGGTTTGTGAAAGCGATCATCGATGCAGGACCAACACTCGGTCAGAATGAGGCCCACGTCTCCACTCCCTCAGGCTCACGGATGGAGACACCCCGTCTGGAGACTGAGCGAGGGTCATTTGGTGACGGCTGATGCCCACAGACCTACTGCAGGATTTCATTAACTTCTGTGGTCAGTATATTTCTCATACAGGAGAATAGTCCTTTAATGGGTCTTGGAGATATTTTGAAGGGGGCTAAATGTTAATTATAATGCAATGCAGACCTCTATTACTCAGTCATTATAGGTCATCTTCAGCTGCACCAATGTAAAATCTCACAATGGAGAACTGTGCAAGCTTTGGCCCTGAAATATGCTGAGAAAATATTACTTTCAAGCAGATCATTTCTCTCTAACTGTGAGAGAGGCAGCATTGATCAGCAGTAATGGGGTTTAAGAAGAATGTGTGCGAAGTGATGGAGTAAGGAAGAGCAACACATGAGCTAGGATAGCGTCACTCAACACTGGAGCTATAGTGCTGCCATGGCTGATCTTCCACACAGATTGTCTTGGTGTATCAGCGCTCCTCTCTTTCTCTTCCTTTCCAGTGCCTGAAGTACAAATGAATTTTCTCTATGCCTCTGAGCAGAGAGCAACAGGATCAGAGAGAGGGCAATGGAGTCAAGAATTTTCAGTCTCCGGGCTGATACGTCGTTCTACAGTTCTGACAGATAAAAATCATGAATCGAGGCCGGTATTACTATATAATTCTCCACATTTTGACTCATGGATCCAGATGCGTTGTTTCTGCATGGATTCCAGTCAGTAATTACCTCTCAGCTTCTGCCCACTGATGCCATTCTTTCCCTGTCATTACCCAGTCTCCTGCATGCCAAGGCCAGGTGACAAGCAGATGGGCCTGGCTGGTGCTGAACAGAGCCCTGTCGCCCATTCTGTTCCCCAGCGACAAGACCATCAGCCAGCAGACGCAACATCTCGGCCTATGTCCTATCTGTCCATTCACTAGAAGTTATGGTCAATATTTTACCACTGACACTGACCCATCAAAACTAGTGACAGAAGGTATTTCACTATTGTATTTCACATGATGATGTGTCAGTTCTTGTTTACTCTGTGAACAGCTCATTACAGAAGATAAACTAATGTGAAAGGTCTCCTTCTGAGTCCACCTCCCAATATACGGCCAGCCCAAATTTAATTCAGCCTGTTCATTACACCTGTCCATTGCATCTAGGTAGTTAAGCGAAATATTACATCTCATAAAATATTAAATAACATATAGCAATGGCTACTGGGCATGCAAGGCCCACTGTATGGTGGTAAAATAACCAATTTTCAAAATAAAATAGACCATTTAGTGTGACTTGCTTCAGTGAGGGAACAGAATACTTTTTTCTATTTAAGACATTATATAAACTTGATAAAAAAATAATAGAGGGATGCTGCACCTTATTACATCCCTTCATTTAGAAACCACTGCTCCACCTTATATTGCTGTTGGAAAATTAATCTTTTTGACTGATAGTTGGACAAAACAATTAATGTGCTGACATTACCTCTGACAACACGTGAAGAGCAATTACATCTATTTGTCGAAAACTTGTTGAATACCAGATTAATCCAAAGTAGAAATCAGAAATTCATCAAATTGGAAATAATATGACGTGGTAGCTAATTTCAAATTTAATTGCCAAGGTCTAAGCAGCTCTTTTTTTTTCTTTTTTTGGCAGGTTTGGACACAGCAGAAATATTGACTTCTAAGCCCATAAAAAGCAAAAACACCAGAATCACGTAACATACATCATGTACTGTACATAAATACGTCCATACACTCACAAATATCTAAAATCAAGATACAGCCTGATTTGTGCGTGCAGAAGACGCCTGCTTTTTACACCGAGGTAGAATGAGGTGTTGCTCTAAGTGATAAATAAATCAAAAAGAAATGCATTACACAAGCAATGAACACAATGACATCTTCTATGTTGTGGTGATTGTGTTTTGCTCCTTTTGTAGCAGTCTAGTAAAAGGAGTCTCATTGGAATTCATGAAATAGTTTTATCACGGCACAGCGTTGTAAAATCAATACATTAACTGTGCCGGGGGGGGGGGGGGGGGGGGGGGTGCTAACTCTCTCAGGAGATTGTGTTTACGCACCCTGACCCACTCGACAAAATGCTGTGAATTACATTTAAATTGGAGGAATCATCTTCTACATGCATTTCAGAAACATGCAGATACATGTAACATGATCCACAAAGTGGAAAAAAAAAGCCTTACTGTATTGTTGGAGTGAACTGTGCTTATTAACCGCGCTGTGCAGCACTTACAGATAATGAGATGGATACACACAGCACCATGTATGTATATACTGACACTACAAAATGTGAGTTTTCTGCACAGTGATAGCCTTGAAAAACATGCATCATATATAGCAGATATACAGAGAATAACCACAGATTAATGGGAAAATTGTATATAACACAGGGAAAAGTGTGTGTGTGTGTGTGTGTGTGTGTCTGCTCCCTTATGTGCGTGGATATGTGTTGTGCTGATGGGCTTATTATTTTATGGACTGCTGCTCTCTTAGTGCTCCTGTGGATGTGGCAGGCGAATAAAGATTGAATTAAGATAACAATATAGGAGGACGGCGCCCAGAGAGCCTGCAGGGAAAAAAAGATGTTGTCTGCCATTTATTTATTCCACTTTCTGTTGATTATTGAAAGTGTTGGCACCAAGATTCACATTTCCATATTTTCGGATATGCCCACGAATACAGCCCCCCCCCCCCTTTTTTTGCTCAAATTTTCCACCACTTTTCGATCTGAAAAAAAAAAAAAAAAAAAAAAAAGCACTGAATATTGAATTAGTCATGCAAATTTGTTTATAGTAAAGATTAGGAGCCAAACATCAGGTTGATGTTGTTTTTACACATGGAAATTGAAAATGAAATGTGAAATTTAAAATTATTTTTTTTAACTGCAAAGCTTCTGATAAAACCCTACTGCATCACCTTAGGTAGGCCTTCCTTTTGATTCAGCTTCTACCTGAAGTCGGGAAAACAGAAAGGGGGGGGGGGGGGGGGGGGGGGGGGGTATATAAAGCCCAGGGCATTATATACCTAGAATTGTGTTTTAGGGAGCTTCAGCTTCGAGGCCTGACCGCCATAGTCATAATATTTATAAAGAGGTTAGATTGACTTCTTGAAGAAATCAATATGTGATACAGCCTACATGCTGTTGTGAACCTGGGAGGTAATGGGATCTTTGCAACGCTTGGCTAACAGGACTCCACGCCTGTCTCTGGTTATTTCTTTCTTCGCCTTTCACTTTCCCCTCTCCCTCTCCCTCACTTCAAACTCTGCTTCGCTTCCCTTGATAACAAGTGCAGACATTATAATGGACAAATGTTAATAATTAATGTCAGAGCAATTGGAGACAATTAAGTGTGTTGACTGGACCATTAATTTTCCTGGGGCTGCTGGTAGGGGAACAGAAGGCGAGAAAGCCCATCTGTAAAAGAAGGTGGCCCCTCTGTTTTTTTAATTTATTAAATTTTTTTCCACAGAAGACCACCTGGACAGCTCTGGCCAGGCCAGTTACACCAGCATCAGTTGGTCCCAGTAAAACTACAGGTCTACTACACTACAAAAGGGCTGCTGCAACCACTCTGCCAAGAAAATCATATCTTTGATGGGACTCTTCTTACAGACTACATCAGTCCTTATATTACTGAAGGATGGTCCTGAGATTAGATCTGTGTATTACTGGCATTACTGGTATTTACAAAGGTGTAAAATCTATAGCATCTAACTGGTATCAGCCCTTGTGATCTGATTTATGTGTGAGAGGAAAAGCGCTGGTCAGTATGTGAGCAGAAAGTGTGAATTTGTCATTTTTAGTCACTATTTATGTACATTTTCTAGCCAGTAAGAGGCAAAAATTTTGGTACTAATGTCAGTGTTTTCACTGTTAGTACACTTCTGTGTTGTGGGTTAGCTGATGCTGCCAATGGAAGGAACTTAAAAGTTGTTCCTTGTATGACGTGAGATGAGCACAAAACTGCATGTGTGGATATAGTTAAGTTAGTTAAGTATAGTTAAGTCACAGGGGGTTAACACAAGATGATATCAGTGCCAATACTGAAAAGTCAGCCATTGCACTATTTGTCACATAAAATTACAGGAAATTTACAGAGACAGCTGGACTGGGATAATCACTGTGATCAAAACTTTAAAATCTAGGATTCGTCCTATTTGGAAGCAAGGCCAAATTTCAACATTCCCTGAGGTCATTAAAATGCTGACTAGCCAATCAAAATCAGCAAATTGTGTCACACGTGGCATGACATCTACGACTACGCAGTGAATGTTGATGCACAATATGTAGCCAGTGCCAAGTAAAAATGGGGTATAAGAGCAATGTATTAAAAGAAAATGAATGGAGACACTCCACTTGTTAAGACTGCGTCAGCCATTTCTGGGTCCAAGCACTCCTGCGATCTCCAAAATCAAACAAACTGAGGCATCGTATAAAAGACGGTCCAAATTCTTTCAGTTCCAATAAAATGATCAGTGTAGTTTTTCTCTCAGGTGTTACAATAAAGTTTAATGTCCAGGCTTGAAAAAGAGGATTTATGAGAGTTAGGAGTTAGAAGGAAGTTAGCAAGCTAGTTTCTGTTTAAAAATAATATGAATAAAGCATTTCTGAAAAATTAAAACATACAGCTCTGCTAAAATTTTGTTGGCTTCTGCCATTGGAAAATTTATAGTACATGAATCAGTTCATCAAATTCTCATATTTTAATTTTCCACCTATTCTGTGTACTTTTGTGTTTGTAGTGCTGTATTTCGTCAGTGCATCAACATATTCACATTGTGTTATTTTTTTCAGACACATAGAGGAACCCTCTGCCCACTGTCACGCGCAATTTGAGATGAATCAGAGCTTCCATTATGAAATTACACAAGTTCAGGTGCAGCATGTCCCATTCGGCTTGGCATCATTTTGCAGTGTTGCTCATTTCCAGGATGTTCTGCAACATCCATTCATAATCCAGTTCTTAAATGAGAAACATTCAACAATGTGAAAAACATGCTTTGTTCTACCATCAGTAGTGGTATCACAAAATTTTCGAAGCCTATTCAATGCACTATTACGCTTAGACACTGTCTCTGCAAACACATTTGAAAACAGTTGTATTCCTGTAAAAATAAAACTTAGAAATTGTGCACAGTTTATGCCAGATATTTACAATTTATATTTTCCTACACAAAAAAAGAAGAGAAGGATTTCAGTTCTGCTTAAATGCCACACAGACGTGTATGTTCTGTTCGTCTTAGCTTCTGTACACCTTGCATCTGTCACCGCAACGGATGCCGCTATCTACTGCTGCCACACGACGGGCTTACCTAACACCAGGAGACTGTTTTTGCAAAATGCGTGATTGGACGACCTCTTCAGAGAATGTCAGTTGGGGAGACGGCGTGTTAGAGTATAATCACACAAGTCTGACCTGACATATCATGACACTCCCTGCCACGGCTGTGCCACTCAGCACGGCTGGGCACAAGTTGCTAAGCAACAGGCTACAAGAATGTCGAAGTCTCCAACGTAAGTAAAAGCTCAACAGAAATGACAGTGACAAACATGGACGACCGGGGCGGTGGGTGGGTGACAAGGTGTTTCTCTGTGCAAAAATACCCCTCTTCCTCTGTCCAACCCTGTCACACATGCTCCTGCTCCGCCATCCTTCTCATCCCCTCTTCATTTCTGTCCCCGGGAAGAGTCCCCCAGTCAAAACATGCGTAATAGAATTAAAATCGGGTTTGCTTCAGTTATTGCACTGACAGAGCACAGACAGAATCACTGTTTAAACATATCCTGCTACACAATGCCTTGTGTTTTCTGGCATTTTATGTGTTTTTAGTCTTGCCTAATGTGACAATGCGGCACCAGGGAGACGTTGGTCCAGTGTAAACTTAATTAAACTGTCGGGGAACACCTTGTTAGTTTCATGTTTGTACACTGAGGTGGTACTTTAAATTTTTTCATTTAGAGGCATGATCTGTGATCTCACTATAAATGGAAATGTCACCCCGAACAGAATCTGCACTCACTTCAGTGTTGCGCCCCTCTGCAGTCCCTGCTCACCTTGCAGTGGCAGGGCAAGAGTCTCTGGGTGTTGCCATGGCTTACCTGCTAATCGTCTACACCTGACGAGGTGTGGATAAAGCCATGCCCGAGGCTGGATTGAAGGCCTTCATGCTCTCTGGGTTGCAATTTTTAGCTCAGATTATGAATAATTTAACATAAAATCATTGTCTCCAATTTATGTTACGGCTTTTGAGCTGGGTCATAACATGAGTAAGGATTTAAACTGTTTCTAAGCTATAAATATTCAATCTTTTTTTATATTTTCTGTTAACAGTGCTGTTTTGGTATATAATTGTAATACATTTCTTTAAATAGTCAGATCAGTTTTCTTTCTTTTTTTTTTTTGGCTTATCTCAGCTTTAAAAGTTTACCTTTATTTGAGGCAGGCCTTTATTTCAACTTCTCTCCATTTAATTTTTAAGATTTTAGCATGAGAAGCACGAGCGCCTCTCTTTGTTTTGTGACTGCAGAAAGCCATGACTCACTTTTGATAGAAAGCTGGAGTTTCTTCATATGAGCAGAAGAATAACAGTCTGTACACACCTATCTGTGGTAACACACCAGCACTTCATGGCGTCGCTTATGTAGCATGAAGGTAAATAAAACACAGCCTGATGAACTGAACAGTGAACATAATCCCTAGACTATATTTGGGGACAGGCCTTTATTTGTTTGTGCTGCCCATACTGTGAGCCATTGTTTTACAGTAGGCCCAGCTTTAAATGGCCTACTGGGAAATACAGTAGTAATAATTATTTGAGGAAATATAAACTATTTTTATGTACCGCTGGTTATATTTATTTGATGTAATCAGCACTTGTTGATCAGGATGGGTGCACGCTATTCGAAGTTTTTATGGATGAATAAACTGAACCTTGACGGGACCTTTAAACTCCACTTGCACATGAAATGAGAGAGCAATTTTATGTCTAATTAAATACAGATAACCGTTCATTCAATCATTGTCAGACTTTCTCAATTTCAAGATATTACATATTTGGGATCTTGAGTTTCATACAAACTGTAACACAATAAACAAGGTCGCTTGAATTTGTTTAGTTCTGAGGTAGTTCTTGTTGACTTCATCTGCCAGCCTGGCCTGACCTCAAACAGCCACTCACTTTGAGCTGGCTGGAGACAGAGATGGAAAATGGGGTCAGGTCTGATCAACATTGCTGTCATGATTATGTCCAGTTCACTCCAACCTGTAACCAGGCAACAGACAGCCCTGCCACAAAGCTGATGTGACAGTGGCAGGTAGACAGAAAGTCGAGGGGTGGACAGGAAGCTTGGGCGGGTGGGTGTTAAGCCCAATGCAGCCTTATTCTGTCCAGCTCATCGATATCAGCATTTGAACTAAGAACACACATAGTGGGCACCCATTACACCCCTTTTCCAAGAAAATGCACTGTGCATTACTGCTTACTATGCATATTACTGTGATAAATACTGGTCTAAAAACAGTCAATGATCTCAATCTCTTAAATAGCATTCTTTTAGCTCCGAGCTGAAGGGAGCACAGGATGTCTGCATAAGCAAAAACAATTTAGAGTTGCAGGTTTTCTTCTCTACATAAAGCTGTATTCACAATTTTTTTTAAAGTGAAGCCAGTTATGGAAATTCTCTGAAATTTGAAATGATGTCCTCTTTACATTTAAATGTAGAATTTGAAGCATTTTTAAAATAGCTGCACTGATACACACAGTGTGCTATGTTGTGAAGAGAATTTTAAATACAATCACAGGTTATGCCATTTCACCGAGCAAATAATTATAAGGCTTATGAAGATGAAATTACCTCACATTATTTTCGATCTAAAAACAAAAGGCAAATGCAGTGAACTGACACAGGCTGCTGCCTCTGTTATATCACACAAATTAAAATACAAAAACGGTTAGAGTGCGAGTCTGTGTGTAGGCTGAAAACAGATCACAATTTGTCATAGTCTTAAGATAGTATGACAGCAAAGGTGTTGCAATGACGAGTTCTTTGCACTTTCACTCTGCTGCTGCTCGTGTTTGTATTGGTTTGGGGTCTGCTGGTCTGACCTGCATAAACTCCTTTGTCCCTCAATGCTCAGTGGGGCTCACCTGGTAGGCACTAGGCTTGCATTCAAGACAAAGACAGGACACTCAAATTTAAAGGTAAAAAAATAACACATCTATCGAGCAATTTAAAGGGTGTTTAAAAATATTCACATTTTGCCATTAATAGGTAAAACCTGTTTATATAGCAGCAATACTTCCCTCCTCTGTTATACCAAAAGTTCTTTGTTGAGTTGGGACTTTGTTGAATGATGGTCCAAATCAATACATTTATAAACAACACTGTGTAGCTTTAATAAAAACATAATTTTTTGTTATCAGCACTGACATATCTCCCTTTGTAAAGGCAGCTCTTTTCCTATTCTTCTTCAAATGGCCAGCAGGCATTAAATAGGACCACAACAAAATATACAAATACTGGACAAGTGGTCTCTATAAAGAGGGCACTTACCATGGTCTTCTGCGGACATCGTACAGGTCAATCTTGTTGGGTGCCCTCCATGGTGTGGCTAGAGAGCGCAAGAAAACAAATTATAGGCCATCCAGTGCACTGTAGGATATTTCAGATCAGATTAGATCAAGGTAATCATAACTTCAGTCTGTCTGTCAAGTTACCAGTGGGGCCATCTGATAAGAGATTGGCAATGTTCTCCAGCTGAAGATCCCTAGGGTCAATTTAGACTTTATCTTGCCGTACATTATGAGGCAAGACTGTTGATTTAGCCTACCTGGGTAGTATCGTGTCATGCCTGTTGCGCTGCCAAACACCTGCCAGCGCAGAGAGCTGTCCTCCCTACGGTTTTCAATGAAGACCCTTTCCAGTGCCTGGGTCCAGTTTAATTCATTTAGTATGACGGGGGCTGGGGGAAAACACAGAGAGAGAAACACATGAAAAAGACTCATTATGGTTAACTGGAACAGATTTTTATGCAGATTGCAGCGTTCCTATGTATTCAAATGTTTTATAGTGGTTTTTTTGGTGATTTTTGCCAAACAGGAAATTTTTTGGTGCACAAAGTCTTCTTGCAACAGATGCAACACAGTGCCCCTTTATATGACATGAAAACAATGGAGATAACGATTTTGCACCACTGTTTTCAACATTCAAAATCAAAGACATATTTTGTTATTCATTGATTAAACAGTAGAAATAGTAAGCTGTAACTAAACACCATCTTTTAATGGGGGTCACATAACCTCATTATGCCAATTTTCTGAGCAAACAGTAGCCATTGTCAATACTGTATATAATTACATGATTACATGAGTTGGTGGTATTCATGGGTCACACTTCTCCCATCTTCAAATGCAGGCTTCATTTTGATCTCATGCACATGTTGCAAAGTTCCAGGGCTAAAAAAGCCGTGGAAACACAGATTTCTACAGTAGGTGTCTCCGGGACCATGTTTTGCTCAGATGACACATGCACCAAGATAAATTCACAAGGTGAAAACTACACCAACCTCATGGCTGTTGTGGCTGGCAAACATAGTAGACCTGAATGTATAACACAACAGCAGCATTTCTCTCTTACGATCCCAAAGGTCAACTCTCTTGCTGAACAACCTTGTCCACACCAGCAGAAGTAAGCTTAAAACATAAGAATGTATGCATGCAGGCAGCTTGGCCGGCGGTAGCCGTCTGAGTGTGGAATTAGTCTAATCTGGGCAATCTCTTTGGAGAGCAGGAGAAGAATCTGATATGACCTTGGAGGAGGTTGTACAGTCATATTGTCACTAGCAGCATTTGGAGAAAGAAACAACTGCTGAATTTTTGATAACAGAGGCCTGTAAACTATTTCTGCAAATGTCCATGAGTGTGTTAGAGGATTTATGGGTGCTTGGCTCTTGGGAAAGGAGAAACAGGTAAAGGGAAAAAGAGAAAAGGCATATGCTTGTGTATGCACGACCAAATGCATTAGTGTGTGTGTGTGTGTGTGTGTGTGTGTGTGTGTGTGTGTGTGTGTGTTTTGAGTTAAACTCTAAGGTCATAGATCTCACATGTCAAATGTAAATGGATTTATGGTTTTGGAAAGAAGCAGTTCATCATCTAGTCAACAATAAGTGGAGGAACACGGTGCAGGTGGTGTTGGAAATAAAAACGTGTCTATTTTCTGCTTCAGCCTGTCTTCTGTTGTTTTTCGCTGCCCTTATTTTTCTAAATCATGCTTTCTATTCTTGCATATCCCTGTGTGACGCAATGTGCATCCACACACACATAAACCAAAAATGCTTCCAGTCTGTGTTTAATAGCTAAGCTGAAGTCAAAAGACGGGGAGTGCAATCAGAGGTTTAATAGCCACCTGATTAAAGAGGAAACAAGACGAGGCGCTGAGCTGAGGAGAACTTCACTCGCTTCTCTGATTTAATTACTCAGCCAACCAAAGCTAGATAAGCCCCTGAACCGACAAGTCCAGCTTTTCTCAACCCCTCGTTTGAATTTCACACAAATAAATGATCATTATCCACTTTTCCATGCTTTTCAATTACTGCTCAGTCTTTGATGACCTGTCAGTTTAAGAGGTAAGAAATATGGCACTAGCCTGCCATCATTCACATCATCCACATTCGTCTCCTTTACTGTAAGCTGAAAGTTTCCAAATGATCATGGCGATGCATTAAAATTAAAAAAAAATATATAACACTGTTTATTATTTCAGTTTAAAGCTGCCAAAGTCTTTTTAAAATCATGGCTCAAAGCAACCTGTATTCTGCATCCTAAAACAAACGCATGCACACACACAGACACACACCACGCAGCAGCACTAAGCAGTGTTTGGAGGATATGAAAGCCAAATTGCCGCCATCACCAAAGGGAGCTCCTCGACATGCTTTTTTTTTTCTCAAAATTCGTAGACACAAACACAAAGGAAGAATGGCAGAGGATAGAGGCAGCCCTGCAAATGGGCACAAACATAAAAACACATTTGGGGGTGGGGGAGTGATTGATGGAAAGAAACACGAAAATTAACACGAGTGGCTGGCTGCTTTCACAGCAAGAAAGCAAGCAATTTCTCACCCATGGGGGTAGAGGCAAAAAAAAAAAAAAAAATACATAAAACAAACTTGACTTTCTTAAATTGAAAACCTAAGATGCTTTTTAGGTCAAAGAACTGATTATTTTCTCTAAGTGGGTAACAAATAGAGGATCACCTTTGTTATAAACATTGTTAAACACAGTTTCAGAGGTGGAGTCATAGAACATGCTTTCACTATTAGTATAAATCAGTATATTGATATACAGCACTTTGCAAAAGCCTTGAGTCACCCCTCATTTCTTTATATTTTGCTTCCAAGTGGTCTGGAGAACTAGTTCTCCAGGCTTTTCTGAGGGTTAAGCCACTTAACACTGACCCATGAATCACTCAAGCATAAAAAGGCACCTAACTCAAGAGATGAATCAATGTCAGTGTCTACACATGACAGGCAATTGAGCAAAGAACCAGTGGGGCTCTTGTAAAAATTGATGGAATTAAGAATGCATAAAAGTACTGTCAGATTTTGATCCACCACGCAATGCCATCTGGAATGTGTCTGATTGGCTTCATTTTTCAGCGTGACAATGATCCCAAACACACTGCTTATACACTCTATTTCCATTCATATTTGCGCATTTCAATAAGTCACTGCACCTACTTCCAAATTTTCCTTGCAAAATATAAAGAAATGAGGGGTAGCTCAAGACTTTTGCACATTACTGTCAAGGAGGGCTATATTTTCCCACGCCTTGTCAATTACTGGGTTTTTTGTTGTTGTTGTTGTTGCGTGGCTATTTTGATGATTCATTTATGAAGAACGCATGCCACCGACACGCCCGCTACAAAATGAACTGCATTCTACTAGAATTAGAAAGCATCAGAGCTTTCGGTTCTGTCTCTCATAACTCAGTGTTTACATTTGCCAAGAATCCAGATGGCATGAAGAGCCTGAAAGATTAAAATGGAGAGTGAAATTTGTGAGACTCTCAGTATGTCTGATATTTTAACCATGCATTTTCAAAATTGCTGCCATCGCTTCCATGACTCTGAAGCATTTCAGTGACACCAGTGGCTACATTCTACTGATACTAACATGGAGATTATCAGGGAACCGAACCACGCTTTTCAATTTCACCTGGGCCATGCAATACTCCGTGGTCAAAGAGCCATCTGATTAATGTGTAAAAAAGTATTATCCTTTAAGCATGAGCTATCACAGCAGGTTACTGCAGCTGCAGCCTGTGTGCTGTGAAGTCCTGGTGCTCTTATCTGGAGAGGCACCAGTTCTGTAATGATAGCTGTCCCAGACAGGCCAAGGGCAACGAGACATCCTGTGACCTCTGTTAAAACTAGCACCATCTCAGCTACCTAGACTACCATCAAGGTATTAACTGAACTGTGGCTATGAAAAAGGACTATTACAGATACCCATACACATACACAACTTACTACTTATTTGCACACAGGTAAATAAGCTGCTGTGCATGAATCTTTACTGACATTTGAGTACTGGTCAGTCTCGGTCCTCCAATAAAGGGTGATAAAAGACAGAGCAGAGTGCATGTGTATTCATGCCGCGAGGTGAAACTAAACCATTGATATTTGAGCCACCTCTACTGTCAGGCCAATTCTGCAAACGCAAATGCAAACACACACACACACACACACACACACACACACACACACACACACACACACACACACACACACACACACACACACACACACACACACACACACACACACATTTATCCACATCTGCAGGTGATCTCTGCAGAAAAACAGGCACATCAGAGATAAGAGAACACAGCAAACTAATTCTCTTTGATTTATTCAGTTAGGATATGCTGTGACTTCTCTGGACAGTTGATAAAAAGACAAATTTCCCCTGGGGGGGAAAATATGCTCACACAGGCAGACAGGGCCTAAGAGGACTGTGTTGGCTTCATCTTTCACATGAAATGCGCCTCTCTCTGATATCTTTAAAAGGTAATTCATCAGCGCACCGCTCCCCTGACATTTAGAGCACCCTTGGCTTTGCCCCCTTTATGGAGCAAGACTGCACACCAAGTAGGGAAACAATTATGAGCGGGATTTATGGAGCATCTCTGCGTGGGATCATTCCTCATCTCCCCCCACCTCGATCCTATGACCCCACCCCTCAACTCCAAGTACACACATTACTCACAGTGATGTACCTGTGATAAAAAAAAAACCAAACACCCAAACCAATATGTTCCTTATGTTCTGTGTTAATCCAACATTATGGAAACAAATATGTGTGTCACTGCTGTACGCACAGAGCAGAAAAAAAGCCCTGCAATATATCATCAAGAAACACAAGTGGCCCCTTATAAGAAATCCATAATTGTAATGGAGCTGAATTTATTACCTGAGACCCTCTGAAGAGCCATAACCATTAATGCTGTCATTGCCAAAAGCGTTATATATTCTATGTTTTAAACAGCATGAGTAAATGTTAGTGGAAAGTTCAGTTTTGTTGCATTCCTGGGTCTTGGAGCCAGGGGTTTGAGCTTGTGGACTTTTGCTCTTAGTTTAATTCAGGTCTGAGTTTTGTTCCAGTTACTTGTAGTCCCCTTCCTCCATGTTTTGTCAGTTACTTCCTGTTTTATTTAGTTAGTCATCTTCCTTTGATGTCTTGCATTCAGTTTTGCTTCCACGTGTCTCATCATCTAGATGTAGTTTAGCTGTGTCTTGTTATCCTGATGTTTTCCTTCCCCTGATTACCTCCTGTGTGCATTCATAGCTTGAGTTTGGGTGTGTTCTCTGCCAGGTTTCCTTAGGTGTTACCTGTTTGTTTCTTGTGGTTCTGGTTTCCCTTGTACCTATTTTTTGGTTCTTAGTTACTCTCGTTTGGGGACTCTGTTTTGGTCCAGTAGAAATGGTGGGTGACACTGAGATATGCACATTTTTCTTTGAATATTAGTAGGTTAAATATAAGAAAAATATTTGTTTTTTTACACTATGAATTCAGGTAATTCACTAAATTATAAAAGCTAACCCTGTAAGACTGAGTTTGAGCCATGCAAATTGTTTGAAAGGTATGTTTTATTTTCTCTAGATTTTGAAATATCCACTTCTGAAGTCTTTTGCTTCCATATCAAAACAATTCAGATGAATAAAATGTTTGTGGCTCCCACATGTTTGAAGAGTTTCACTTACAAAATTCAACAGCAATGTATATGCTTAGAAACCATATTCACGCAATGCTGGATGATTTCAAGACTTCACAGTGAGCAGGTAATAAAAAATAATACTAAATGCACATTAAGTGAGAAACCAACAGCTTCCTCCACAGTTCAAGGTCATCACAGATGCATCTACCAACTTCTTCTCTTGCTTTCCCCTTATCAACCCAACTCCTACTCCATCTCACTCTCTCCTCTGTCCCGATTCCTTCCCCTCTGGGCGGGTTTTATGGCCCAGCTGAGCGGCAAAGAGCCTGAAACTTTCACCCTGTAGAAACAGGAACTGGCAACCTCTCACACATCTAGACAATGACTGAGCTCAATATGTTTGTTTTTTAAAGTTTACATTGGAAAAAAAAAAGTCTTGGATAATTTCTCTACAACTAAAACAACAATATAACTTGCTGTTATTGTTGCAATACTTGCAATGCTTTTTTTTTTAACTTTTATACAGACCTTGCCTTTTGGCGGAGGATGATCCTGAGTGTCTACTGTATATTAAAAAGCATTCAAACAAGGCCTAATCCTAACATGACATAACCATCATTTTTCTAATATAACTTCTCATTGTTCTTTTCCACTTGACCGATGTTGCTGTTGAAGAAGCAGCCGGTCTATTACATGTGAAACAACAACATGACATATCTCCAATCTGCTGACCCTTTGTTGTTACTGTAGTTTCCTCCAAACTAATCTGCATCCACAGTGACTTAATGCAATGTTCACAGTTCTGCACAGAATAAAAGCCACTGAAGTGGAGGTGCAGAGTGTTACCACCGAGATTGCAAGATCATCTGTTTATTACTCTAAGATTTGTGCTTGATTTTTTTTTGTTCTTTCCTCAATCCTCATGCATAACTTTAGTAAAAGGGTGAAGTGGAGATACTTGCAAAAACTACTATCGCTGGAAAAGTGGATGGAAGCTCCAAATACAATCTTTTTTTTTTTTCTTCAAATCCAGAGCCAACAGACCCTAAGAGAAGAACACAGTGGGGGAAGGCTTGCTTTATAAAAAACCCAGTCATGCAGAAACCATGGGTGCCAAAAAAAAACTAAATACAACCTGTGTAAATATAGCATGTTTCACCAATTATATACAAAAATGTATGTTGAAGTGTTTGCTAGATATGGGATCATTTAAGTAAAACAAAGTCACCTTGATAACGTGATTCTGTGACTGAATCTTTCTGTAAACCTTCTTCAGCCTCTTCGTTTTCTCTGCTTTAATGTGTAGTGGATGCCTAGCAGCAATTCAGGGGAACTGACAGCTAAGATTTTTGTTTTACGTTGTGATGAGTCCTCTGTCGCATCTCAATAAAGCCTGGACTTCACTGTCAGTTAATTTCTCAATTTTTTTCCCAGCTTTTCTTAAGGCTAACATTAAGAGGTGCTGTGTGCAATCATTTAACATTGTTACCACTTTTTTCATAGTTGTTCTTGTTGCTGCATTCATGCATTTCATACCCTTACACGGGACCAATCACAGCACACTTGGATCATTTAAATTTTCTTATGCCAGGAATGTACATACTTTATATTAGGAGCTAAAAAAAAACATCCTAAAAGTAGTTCTAAGAACAACAATGGTCCCCAGCTCATGCAATTCAGATGCAGTAAAAAGGGGTTATTATCTCTAGCAGTTACTTTAATTATGAAGAGTTTGATTTTTTTTTTTTTTTGGTCTTAAAGTGCATATAGAGAGCAAAACAAAAGAAAATTTCTCTGAGGAGGGATGATTATTCATTTTAGAGAATAAGACAGAGGGGAGAGGAGAAGATTTCACCATACCTCAAGAAAGCTCCTCCAAATACTTCTAATTAAAGAAGAGCAGTAAATAACAAACACACAAAATGTAATTTGTGAGCCTGGTGGTGAGTGAAGTGGAGTTTGCTGTGCTGACTGTTCTAATTAGTGTGCAGGTAAATGATAGTGCCCCTTCACTGGGCACACACTATAGGGTTTGGATGGGTGAGTGGCACGGAGAGAGAGAGCGAGCGAGAGAGAGATGGAGCCTGTAAATCTGAGAATGAAAGAAACACAGCCCGCAGTGTTTATACGCCTTTCTTCTTCTTCTTCTTCTTTTTTTTTGGTTAAACTTTAAATCCCTTCCTCTTTTTTTTCCCCACTTTCGCTCTTTTTTTTTCACAAATCACTTTTGCTTTTTTCCACACATTTAAATCTGGTTTGATGTTGAGAGGGGCTGAGTTGATCTACAGCGTGGTGTGAGCTGGTTGACACGGAAGCTTCCTCTACTGGAAGGAACCTGGGGCGTGAGAAGCAAATAGAGACTGCATGTACTGCATGTGCACAAACACACATACACATACAACTTCTCACTGACAGTGATGACATTTTACATTAAACTGAGGCAAATCTCAAGATTCATTGTTTATTACTTTAAGTTGACAAATGCAGCATTTTATTTAAACAAATCTGACGCAAAGACAAAATTAAACAAGGGCTGTTCCTGTTTTCTCTTCCTTTTGTGAAGAGTCTGAGGCCTGAGTCTGTCTACCAAAAGTCATTATGACCTCTTTCATATACACCAAACCGACTCTCCGTGTCCATTTTCAACATCAGGGGTTGTTTGAAGTGAAACCTGGCAGATGCAAATATTTCTCTTCTGTACAAATCACATACAACCCAGCACTGATGCTAACTGCTGGATCTGCTGCACATTACACTTTGCACATTATATAAATCCTGTGAAATTCGCTCTTTACACAGTTGAACAGGGTGATTTTTGCCGACAGGCTCCCAGAGAGGATTCAACCACAGACTAGAGTGATGCAGCTAAATGAGCGCTAACTTTTAAAGAACATGGTGTGCAAGTAGCTGGTTTAGGCAGAAATCTAGGGATTTTTCTTCCCTCTAGTTAAATCTGATATCTAATTGAATGTTACCTATGGCCCATTGTTTATAGTTTACATTACTGCTGAATGCTCTCCAAAGGATAATATAATTTGATATTTTAGAAAGGCACTGTGGCTCAGAGGCGGAGAAATACCAAATAGAAATATATTTAAATGCAAATTAAATTTTCAGTTCAGTTCAATTTGATTTATATAGCGCCAGTTCAAAACAGCTGCCATTTTAAGGTGCTTTACATTGAAAGGTAAAGTAAGTAAGTAAAATATATCTATATAGCTCTTTTCAAGAGCAAAAATTACAAAGTGCTTCGCAGTATAATATAACATTGAAAATAAAAATGGGTAGCCACAACTGAAATTAAAATGGTCAAAACTAAATAAAGGCAAACTTTAGGTGAGTCTTAGGCTTTTTCTTGAAAGGTATCAACATTTCCACAGTGCCAAACTTGCAATTTTCACAGCTTTGGTGCCACAACCTCAAAAGCACAATCTCCATTGCTCCTTAGCTTTGACCAAGGCACCACCAGCAAGCTTTGGTCTGAAGACCTCAGAGACTTAAATTAGATTAGATTAGCTCAGTAATATGAAAGGAATCTTACCATGAACAGCTCTGAAAACAATCACCAAAATCTTGAATTGAAGCCTCAACTTTATGAGGAGCCAGTGTAAAGAGGACAAAAATGGTGTCACATGGGATCTTTTAGGGAACCTAATGAGAAGTCTCACAGGAGCATTCTGGACTGTTTGTAGGTGATCCAGTGCAATAATTAAGCTGTGATAGGTGAAGGTATGATCATTTCCATATTACATTGAAACACAATGAGACAAAATCCTCAGATGATAAAAACTGGATCATACAAGACAGCAGACATGCTTATCTTATTAAGGCCCTAAAACATAGGGGATTATCAGGGTTTTCCCTATGAGCAAGCACTTGGTGACACTGGGAAGGAAGAACTCCATTTTAACAGGAAGACACATGACTAAAGCAATTGGTTATCCCATGCTGGACACACCTAGAAGGTTCAGTTGTGGAAACCAGCGGCTGCAGAAATGGTTGAAAAGTCCTCTTAAAGTATGATGTACTTTGGAAAATACTGGTTGACTGCAAAGCAAATTTGACAATTCTGAACGAAGCAGTGGGTGGAAGACAGACAACCAAGTATAGAAAGGGGTGGTAACAATAGCTATGGCATGTCCGTGTGTGTGTGTGGAGAGGATGGGGTGGGAGGGTTAATCGTAGCATGCAGAACATTTAAGCTCTGCTCTTTCATCTGCACACACAATCAGCCAGTTGTAGCCATTCATTTCTAATAACCAAGTTTCTGACTGTGCCTGACTACAATAGCAAACTGACAAGATGACGTTAGGCTGCTGGAAAAGAAGCAGCATGCAGTGGATTTAAACTTCAAATTTCATGAAAGGCCTTCCCACATTCAGCGGTGGTTTCCTTTATTCCCTGCTGGGAACAGTGGCTGCTTATTCTCCAACAAGCACTAATGTATTCATAAATTATGCATACAATATACACACACAATTACTAGCATTTAAAAAAAAGAGTGATTTACAACATTGTATAATTTCAACACAGTGAATATATATATATATATATATATATATATATATATATATATATATATACATATATATATATATATATATATATATATATATATATACATATATATATATATATATATACATATATATATATATATATATATATACACACATATATACATATATATATATATATATACATATATATATATATATATATATATACACACATATATATATATATATATATATATATATATATATATATATATTATATATATATATATATATATATATATATATATTATATATATATATATAATATATATATATATATATATATATATAGCTTGCAGATAGAGGATAACATAGTCACCAGCTAATTAATGCATCCAGGGATTAAAGTGGGATTTGGAAGGTGTAGGGGAACCCTAAGATCAGGTGTAGCTGTGGAGCATGGGAAAACAATGACTTAGAATTAAGTCACATAATAACTTCTTTTGTGAAGCTGTGATCGGCCAACCTGTGCTGCTACTCTGATTTTCACTGCTCTTTGTGTATTTAGCTAAGTCAATTCAGTAAGATATAAGCAAATGTTTCACAAGCTGTATTGCTCCTGAAACCTCTAGACAGCATAAAGCTGGTATAAAAGGTAGAATTTGGTGTGTGAATGTAATCAACATCATCACCCTGGCTGTGTACAAGTCCAACATAAAGTGTTACTGTAAACTTCACCACAATGCTACAAACTAACAAATTTAGCCTAACTGTGCCAAAATGCGTACTAGGTTTACAGAATTTTCATGCAAAGCTTGAATAACACAAAATTTGTATACTTCAATTTGTTTTGAAAGACATTTTCACAAAGATATAACTTTGGCAACACATGATGTATAGATCCAAATGAATTCAGGCAGCGATTTCCAGTTTAGAAAATGCCACTTTCTCTAATCTTCCTCTCCTGTATTATTTCTTACATCTTTCTCCATCTCTCAGTGTCACATATTAAAGTTTTTTCCTCTCCCGGGGAAATACAGCAACTGTACTTTAGCTAGCAGATGCATCTTGTGAAAAACTGCGCAGAAACACTGCGTGTTTGCTGATATTTGTTGTGCTGCTCAAGAAGTTGCATTTCAAATGACCTCTTCAAAAAAAAAGTTACTCTGTTTATGCTCGCTTCTCTTCAGCAGCTAGCTAGATGCTGAAGTACCGCAAATGCAGCTTCATATCTGCACCCTGAACACATCACAGTGATGAGGAAAAAAAAAAAAGATGTAATCATTTTATTATTTTCTTATTACTGAGCAAGTATCTCTGGAAGCAACGCCAGGCTGCAGCACACAAAAATGTATTCATTCCACAGAAAATTGCATTAACCTGCCTTTCAGATTTAATTGCTCACTATGCGAAGGTGCTGGAACGCTATTCCAGATCATTCTGGCCCTCTTTAACCCCTGCATGTATCCTCTTACTGTTTTAATACTTATTTTTTAATCAACATTTTGGAGCTTATTTGTTGTACAAGATTATGTTCCCACAATTATTTAGCAAATCCCTGGAGCTCCTCACTATTTCTGAAACCTGTTCCTCTACAGACAACACCATCCACCTCAGTTTATTCCTCTGTGGTTGTGTTGTGATGTCCATTTTGTAATAGGCAATGATAATTAGAAGAAAACTGTATGTATGTTTGACCTAAGCTAATTAGAAAGTTTGCAGACTTGGCAGCAGGAATCAGCAGTGGGATAATGAATCATAAAATGGTTCATTACTGCGCTCAGGGAACACTCTCAATCTCAATAAATGGACATGGGGCCTAGCAGACAAATCAAACCAAGACGCAAACCTCGCCTCATTTACTTGCTGAAAGGATCACAATGAAAAAAGGAAAGAAAATTCTTTTTTTGTCACTAAATGGTTTCTATTATTAAAGTGTTTCTTTTCCTCTCCTCTCACCCCATTCCTTCTATCTGTCCTGCTATCTACGCCTCGCTCTCAGTCCATCTCTAAGGACACCCATTTGGATGCAACAGGGAATAAAAACTGCCATTTTCTGTAAAATAGTCAATTTATTCAGTGCATTAACAATGTGCACCAATCAAAGCAAGCTACTTCAACTACATAGAGCACACATGCTAATAAACAGCACAGCATCTTCGATCAACTGTTGAACATTATGCTGTACTTCGGACTGTACACTGTTCTTCATACTGTTTTCTTTTTCCTGCCTTTCCTCTGGCTTCCCCCTGAGAAATAAGTGCTGAATCTACCCACACACAACGCTTCTCTTCTGCTAATCCTAAACCCACAGATATACTGTAGATGTGTACCACTTCAGACCCAGAGGACAACAATCCGCCCACATTAGCTTCCTCAGACATCCAAGGCACCCTGTAGGTTTCCACTGGTAGGACCAGAGCAGAGCATGACATATAGATAATAATCCACTTTTACCATCTCTCCAAAGCAAATATCGCTCCTATGACATAAACTTCATATAAATGTCTTCTATGATTAGTTAAAACACTCCAGCAGCTCAATATTTAGCTACTTTTATAACACCTTGAGAAATGCAATGGATAGTTTACACACATTGAACAAGAAAACTGAACCATGATGCACATAGTGCTGAAATGTGTTGAACTTTGACAGACATACAGTAAATGGCCACTTTAAATTTGAATCCTTGTTACAAAAAGTAAGAACTTTTTGTTAGAACTTTTTCTTTGCTTTGTCAACTTTACTATTTACCATTAGGAGAACATGCACTCATTTGAATTACCTTCTGCTGTGTTATAATTTTTGTGACTGAGTGAGACCGTTTGCTGTTTACTTGTGTAGCTAATTTAGGCTAAGATTTACTTTTATGAATTTTCTTACAATGTCGCTTGTCCATTATGCGAGTTTTCCATTAGATGGTAGTACCTGGTACCAGGTACTTTTTTAGTAAATACTCAGCATGGGTTCCAAACAAGCTGAGTTGAGCTGAAAATGTGACAGAATGTATGATTGGTCAGGCAGTGACCTCACTAGTGACCCTGTCACTCTCATGACACAGAGGTTTTTGTGCTTGGTGAGTGACAACAGAATCCAGAGGAAGGTAGACAGAGCAACCATTTGTGTTTGTGTCGCAAACAAACTTTTGGGCTGTCTTGCCAAGGTGGGACTCAACTGAAACGAATGAAAAAGTAGAGTTGAGCTGAGTAGGTGCCAGTGGAAAAGCGGCATAAAATATGTGTCATTACGCCTGATCAGAACGATTGAGATGGTCCTCATTCTCTGTAAGACCATCAAATGTTGATATATGAAGCTCAGAGGATAGTCATGATCTGCCGTAATTCATCAAGAAAGAAGTTTGTGTCAGAGTTTGCGCACATTTGCACTTTCTGCTGGAATCAAGTTCACCAGCAGTACAGACTTCTACTATTATACATCAAATCTGTCTCTGTGTTTGTTGCTTTGTCCTCAAACTCCTACATGATGAGGGGTTGAGCACCAAAACTTCACACCGGTACATCTAAAGCTGTGTCCACGCTGGATGCTCGTCACTCATTGCATATCACATTGAAGCTGGTCACTTGTGGACATTCCAGCCTCTGGTTGCCTAGGTAACCCTATAATGTATTTACTACCTGGTAATTGGCAATCAACAGATAAGAAAAGTTTCTCTTGGAACCTGTTCACTTCAAGTCATATGAATATCAGTTTGCCAACAGCATAAACAGGCCAAACAGTGTACTAGTTAACATAATTTAGCTTTTTTTTTTTTTTTGCTTTTCTGGGGGAGCTTTTCAGTTTTCTATTCAGGACATCAGTGTCAAAAATCAATAAAGCAGAACCGCTGTGCTCTGAAATTGTGAGAACCTGGTTGCTCAGACTTTGAACAGCTCCTTCTGGAGCCACAATGGGTTCATACACCTTTTTCACATATGCTTCCCATATCCTTAAGAGCTGCAAAGGAGTTGTGATGTAGTAGACTGACTTTCATTTTAACATTGTCTAAAAGGAACTCTACATTCAATATCTAAAGACTGATGTTTCTAATTTTTACATTTCTGCCTGGAACATTTGGGTTGGTCGCAAAGCATCTTTAAGAATTAATGTGCATTTGTTCAACAACATGTTTTTCAGCTGTTTATTTATCCACAGCTAAAACACAGCACACATGTTCAGAATGGAGTTGGCACAAAATCTGCAGTTGGTAATCTCTGCACAGCAGACCGCACTATGGGAGCTAACTAAACAACATTAATAGTAAACATTTCCCACAGAACAGCGGAGGAAAAACTAACTCTGTTCACTGTACCACTCTGCTCCTCTAGTCTCCACCAGCCTCAATCAAGAGGCCTTTATTCTCTGACTCATATCTTCAGTCAGGGGAACCAGAGCTGCAACAAAATGGCTCCGGGAACAATGTGCAGGCCTGATTGCTCTATTGTGAGTTAGCTGTGGCCTTTGACATCTCCTCCTGAACCAAGAGTGTCTAATTCTGACAAGATTTGTCTGGAGACACAGCTGGAGGGCATTGTTACAGACAGGTGCCATATACTGCCTGTTCAACAAAGACAGTGAAGAGCCAGACAATAACAGAAAGGGGGGGGGGCTGTGAAAATGGCTGTCTGTCTGCACATGCTCTGATTTTTGAGTCTTTAAAGAAACAGGCATAGAATATCCAAAAGGTTAGAGGTGGATAACAGAGGGAACATGTCAAGTGAAATCAGAGTCCCGGAAGGTACACGTGCTTGCTTTTGTACATTTGGCAGCGACAGACTAAGGAGGGTGTTATGTCTATAGGGCAGGACAGTGCCAGGCAGTAAGAGCAGGGTCCATGAGGGGGAGCTCATAAAAAAAAAAAGAAAAGGTATAGATCTGGTGTGAGAAAGTGCCTGGAATCAAAATTCATGTTAGTGTGCTAAAGTGGAGGAGAAAGAGACTGTCTTAACATACTGAGAAAGACAGGAGAGGTCAAGTTAAAACATTCTATCATCTATCCATGACCCACTGCTACATACAAAAAAACAGGAGGCCTTTTGGAAGATCCAGCATATAAGTGAAAACTGCTGGTAGCTGTGCATTCGGTATTACAAACTTGCCTTTATTTTCACCATTTTGCCACCATTTTAAACAGAAGATCATTCGCACAAATTCTAACAATGTAAAAAAAAAAAAAAAAAAAGAGGTCAACTTACAGCCTTTGTATATGTCTGTAGGAATCTGGACCGCACTGGAAGAGTAGTTGACCTTGTTTTTAAAATTGGGATCATCCACAAACTCCAGTTCCAAAGAAGATGAGGTCTCCAGCGGATTCTCCTCTTCCCCATCCTCCGTCTGCAGACACACATGCACACACCCAGACACACACAAATCTGAGTGAGAGCATGAATAACAGCAGACAGGAAAAAAAAAAAAAAATGGAGAAACATGCTAATGTAGAACCATATCGTGCCACCTCCCATATTGTGGTTTTATAGCACCCATCTGAGACTTTGGTACAAACAGTTTATTGTCCGGCTTGCTTACTTGCACGCAGAATTCTGATCATGTTTAGCAGAAAAACAGTGATTATTTTGCGCTGCCTTTTGTTTGCCTCCAGGTTTAGATGGCTCTGTTCTCATAAGAGAACAACAGCAGGTATTACAGCAGACATCAAATGGAGAGACTCATTAGTACTCCTGATGACAATCTCAGACACATGAGGTGTCACACAAATTAACCCCAACAATAACTAGCACCACTTAATCACTGTTTAGTTTACTACCAGGAAGAATGACAGTAGCACAGTTTCCCTTCTCTCACCAATGAACATTTAACAGTTAAAGAAATAAATAATTAGCATCTCATTTTTCTACTTTTCAGCTTTTTCCGCCTGGCCACAGGAGAGAAACGATGAGAAAGCTTGACACACACATTACATTAGGAACTTGCCAGATATCAAAGAGAGCCAGAATATAAAAAAGGAAGACTGACATTTGAGCTTTTTATCTTGATAAGTTATCAGTGTAGTACAATCTGTGCCTGTTCTCACGGGATGAAGAGATTTTAGGTCGTATAAAAAGGAAATGGCAGCAAGATATAAGCCTATTGCCTGACTCGGTTTATTAGCTCATCTTGATCTGTGCCCTCTAAAGCCTTGTGAGATGAACTTGTAGAAAACAGGTAAAGCTTACAAATCAACATGGTTGAGTCCTTGCTAAAAAAGAAACCCCAAAAAACAAACAAAAAACACACACAATTTAGTTGATGTGTACTCATGCTCCAACCTCTGATACAGAAGTCCCCCTCAGCAAACTCAGGCATCATGCTTCTGTCATTAGTCCTTTATTAGCAATCCTTCATTAGATTTCATTCGCTTAATACTTGCAAAACAAATCTCATATCTCAGATCATTCTCCGTGCATTTGGGCAGCCAAAGAGCAACGTTTCACAATGGATCGTCTTGATAAAGCAGCATAGGTTAATTGGATCTGACATGAAAAAAAAATGTTTGATTTTTGAAGAAATTAAATCAAAACCCCATGTCCAGAGCAAAATTTGATTGATGGGCACACTTTAATTGACTATTAAAATGCAATTACAAACTGTTGTTGGAACGAGCTGAGGGATAGTTATGCTGAAGCCCCGTTGAAAGACAACATATAAACTGATATAAAATTCTAGCACAGGAAAAAAAAAATACATTTGGAGACATAAGCTTGAACAGAATGATGCACAATTTAACCTGTAAACCAGTGCTTTAAAAAACTGTTATCAAAGAGTTCGACAGTAAAACCAACGAACCATCGTCTGGCCACAGAACAGTATCTAATACAACTAATTTGCCTTAATTTAAATTTAAAATTGTGAAATTTGAAAGAATTTGATTAAAATATTGGCAAAGTTATAGAAACAGATACAATTCAGTATGAGATTAACAAAACTAGCAAAATTATTGAACTAGAGAAACTTATGGAACAATGAAATGTGTTGTCATTGTATAATTATAGGGAACATCTTCGCACACAATAAATATACAATAACCTCTACCACTAATAATGATTTTGAATTTAAGCAGAAAGACTTTCAAAAATAATAAAATTGACAAGCGCAATATTTTTTATTTAGTGAACCGATTAAACTTTTATTAGTAGTAAAATAACTGCCAACTACTGTGTAACAACCTGTGAGTGGTAGCACCTCTGTCTGATGCATGTAAAAGTTCTGACTGGGATTTATTTCTGGGTGCTGCCCTATTCTGTCTTTATATTGAGAATAATTAATAGTGTAAATGCAAACAATTTTCTCATTTTCACAATATTTATATGGATCCTGCTGCTTTAGGTAACCCTGTGAAGCTGTAGCTTTTTAATACTGACAGAAAAAAAACCATAACCACAACTTAAGTTTGTAATCCTTTACAGACAAGCCTTTGTGTGTGTGTGTGTGTGTGTGTGTGTGTGTGTGTGTGTGTGTGTGTGGCAACTGTAGCATAGTCTGCCTTTTGCATTCTCTGTAATATTAATTAACCAGTGCTGCTGCTTAAATGTGCAAAAACTCTAAGTTTCAGACGTTTCCCCCCTGAAAAATAAATAAATAAAAAAAAAAAAACACTGAATTGGCAGCATGAATAGAGCACATGTTGTTGTGCATTGATTACATGTATCAGTTTTGATAGCAGGCAGCGTTTATTCCTTCATATTGTCAACTTGTGACTGACAGTTCAGGGGGTGCACTATGTTCATTACTGTAATTAAAAACCTGTTTTTGCTGCTGTTACTATACCCCTGACATTTTGCGCCTTAGCCGACCGCCTATTCCAGCCACATTTGCCATGTGCCCGGCCTTTTCAAAGTCATTCTCTTTAAACACTCTCTGTTCATTAAAAGTTAAAAAAATTAATTCTTAAATTAGCAGGCAACGACAATAAATACATAATACACATAATCTTGTCCTCTTGACCCAGTCTCATGTAGTTTTACTTCATGAGAAAAAATGAACTGAGGTTAAACTAAAGAGGGTGTCTATTTTTTAAGAAGGAAAAAATATAAGAATGAGATACTGTAAAAGTATGATCAGACGATAATATTATTGGTTACAAACGTACAAACTGGCAACTAAAAGTAAAATTTTTACATAAAGAAATCAAAAGAATGATCAAAAACAGTGTACCTGATTGGGTTAGCGATGTTGGCTTTTCAACGGCACTAACTGTGAGTTTGTTTATCACTCAGTGTGACACTAATTCTGTCAATGTCGGGCATGGAGCCTCTTTTTTTCCCCCCCTTTCTTCAGAAGAGCCCAATCATAATTAACCAAGGCAGCGTCTAATTAGGAGCTGAATAAATCCACACAGGAAAGACTGATTGGTTCATTTTCTTCAACCATCCACCACCTGTTTGGCTCGATTCATTACCCAATTTGTTAATTTTATCTACCTGTTCTCAAGGTTTAATTAAAGGCTGAAGAGGCCAGAGATGACATTTTAAAGATTCTTTCATTCCCACCTTGAGCCAACCCGGGCTAACCTGAGACATGTCACTTGTGACCCTACGTATGTGCTCGTATGAGAGAGTGTTTAGCTGTTGGGGGAGAAAGAAGAAACACTATGATAGAGGAAGATAATCATTTTAAAAAAAGGTTCCTTCACAGAAAGCTACAATACGAACAATAAACAGATGCTTAACATACTTAACAAGTAGTGCTATTTGTGTTTGTATGTCACATCTGAAAAACTGAAAGGAAAAAAAAAAACATTTCAATTTTGATTCACCATTATACTAATCACACTTGTAATAATATATTTTACATGTCTGATGGTTGTCCAAAGTAAATTATGGCCTAGAGACATGATTGACAACATTTTTCTCCCAGGCAGATATAAATATTGTGCTGAAAGTGGGATCACGCAGTCCAAATATCTGCATTTTCACCTGGGATGCTTTTGTCTACTCTCCGCTGAAGCATATCTTATAATCTTTTAGGGGGTGTGAGGGAGCTGATTTTGTTTGTTTTTGCAGAGATACAGGTATTTTAACTCATGGCAACACAGGGCCTGAAAGTCACAGTGTTATTTTACATCCAAACAAACTCACTATTCAGATAGTTCAATGTACAAATCTCAGTAGCTGAACAAACCTAGAGGCAAATAAAACTTCCTTCACCTTCCACAAGAGAATGAACGTCAGGCATGCTTTGGCACATGACCAGTTTTAACTGAAAACGAATCATCACATTCCACATTTATATTAAGCGTACAGTGACAACAGGAGAAATTAACAGGGTACAGTGTACAAGAGAGAAAAGAGCCTGCTAATTACTTACCATTCTTGAAAACACTCTTCAAATATCCCATTGCTCTTTCATTAAAGGTTTTTACTCAAGAAGTGGAGCTTAACTGAAAGAAAAAGTCATCGAGGGAGGAATCAAGATTCAGACAAGGGAGTACTGGTGGACTACTGTTGGGATTTCAGAGAGGAATGACCTCTGCCTGACTTATCCTGTCTTTTTTTTGGGTGGTTGTGGGCTTGGTGATGTGGGGGTCAAAGGTGTGTCACTGGTTTGGCCTCAGCGTGCCATGTTAATGATGACCGATGTTCTCCAATTAGATGCGCTGACAGGCCCTAAAGCGCTGTGTCATTAATCAAGGGGGTGGCGTGCACAAAGAGAAAATCACATCATGATTTATTGCTACGCTGCCTCCCTTTCTCACTCTCTTCCCATCTTTTTCTGTGCTTTGGTGATCTAAAGAGGATTCTTGCACTCCTCCTTGAAACTTAATCAATCAGCGGGTATGGGCTCCAAGTGCGCCCTATCCTGAGTAGGCACCGCAGGCTGCAGCCAGAGTGGTGCCCTGGTGAGACCAATGATTTGCTGGGCTTTTCTGCTGGCCTTCTTTGAATGCCACTCATATTCTTCAGTATGAATGGCATGCGTGATAGAAATTGCTCCCACTGTATGAAACTGTGATGCGACCTGTGTTTAGGAGTGAGGTGTCTTGATGGGCACAGAGGTCTGACAACCAACAGTTCAGGTCTGCAGCTGACACAATCGTGATCCAGAGGAAGGAGAAAACTCTGGAAATTAGACCGAGGGGAGGACATCTAAAATCACTGTCACATGCATGTCAGCCTAGTCCCGCTCTGTCACACCAACTCACCATATAGCAGTGTCACCTCACTAACGCACACAGACAGCCCAGGGGCCTATGACCGGAGGAAGGAGGGGGGGGTGGGGGGTTGCATCAACACCGAGAAGGGGAAGGGTGGGGTGGGGGTGCAGGATATGGTGGCAGGGGTAGGAAGTGGAGTGGGTAGGATTTTAGGTTTTAGGCAGGCAGACGTGTGGGGGGGGGGGGGGGGAGCAGTCCGTACTGTACTCACATAGTCTGAATCCGCTTTGGAATCGTAGTATGAAATGGCATTCTCCTGTACAGAAAAGAAAAGTAAAAAGAAAGATGATGAGAGAAGATATAGCAGTGCCTATATCAGCCCGGACCTGCAGTGGTAAGGTAAAGAGAGTCATGGTTATATTCAATCACACTGTTCAGCATGAGAATATAATCAGCATCACAGAACACAGAGGAGTAGTGTGATGTGGAATGACCATCATGAGAAGGTGAGAAGATAGCTGTAGATGCAATGCATCTGGGCAATGCTTTTGTTAATAAGATGCAATGTATGTGGCTCGTGTTTGCACTTTATTTGAAACACTATAGGAACAGTTTCTAGTGCTGTGGAAACTGTTGTCACCTTGTGTGGCGTTGTGGTATGAGCTCAGATGTAACATGGAGTAAAGTGGTTTGTGCGCGAGCAAAATAAACTCAAAATATTACTCTCTCTGGGAGTCTTATCAACCTCTGCTGGTTGTGTTTTCAGTCTAGGCAAACAGCTCTCATGAGAGGGAAGAAACTGAAAAAAGGAAAAGAATGAAATTTTATGCCACTGTGTTAAACTCTTTTGCTTTAGTTAATGAATAAGTAAAGTTTCTGGTCACTAGCTGAAGCCCCAGATTCAGTTTTCAGCTTTTACCTGGCCCCATTCCCAGGATGTTAGCTTCCCTGCCGTGTTCTTTTACACTGAAATGGCTTCCTTATCTCCCACAGAGGCAGGCGTGAGGGCGGGCAGGGGCTGCATGTAGTGCCCAGTGTCCGTGTGGCCTAACTCATTACCATGAGAAGTCTGGCTGAGGATGTGCTCTCAAGGGCAGCAGTGACCGCCTCACCCATACTGTAAGAGCTGCAGTCATGGTCTGATGAAGGAGGATAGCTGGCAGAGAAAGAGCTTTCTGTACAGGTGTGGTAGGTCTTATACAATGACTACTCAGCCTGACTAATTTACTCACTTTCTATTAGGCTCTCTCTTACCCTTACTGTTTGGTGCATCATTCTTTGCATCTCTCAAGCTCTCTCTACATTTATTTATCTCAAGACAAAAACACACACTTACATACATCTATATGCACAGGTTCTCTCTTTTTTCTGTCAGCATTCATTGTTTTCTCATTCTCTTTCAATGTAAAAGCCTTTCTACACACAACAGCCAAGGTCTTGGCAGGCCTGCAGTTATAATCAGCTAGTCAGTCATCAGTACCAAACAATCCACCAAAGAAAAAAAAAAAAAGGAACAGTATGATCAAAACTCAAACTGACACCAAACACGGGGCGGGTGAGTCTGGACTCAGCTTGTTTGGGAAACTAAAGAGGACGTGAGAGAGGAAGAACAGAATCTTCCTCCCGACACATCTCCTCAACTTACCAGCACTCCCTGTGGCGCCCAGCTCTTTCAGACATCAGGAGTGAGCAATGGAAGGAAAGGAGCTGAGTGGAGGATCAGAGCAGATCTTTCAGGGAGTACACTGGGTTAAGTTGGAGGTTAGGATGGAGGCTCGGGCCGGGCTGATATGAAGGGATGAATTGTGAGGAGAGAGAGAGAGATGGGTGGTTGTGGTGGGTGCAGTGGGGAAAGAGCTGCCAGGGCTAAAAATAGCCCATGCCTCTGCAGAGAGAGAAGAGAAATGGAGTGAGAGTGAGAGAGCGACTGTGGCAGAGCAACAGGGTTGTTGTGTCTGCCAGCAGGATTGATCCGGAGCCCAGTCCTGCTTAGACTGGTCCCATGCTTCTAAAGAGTTTACTCTCACTGCTGCAGCATTACAAGTCATTATTCAGGGCTGCTTCCTGTAAATAAAAGCTCATTTCTTCACACCCATGGGACACCAGCCAGCATCTTTACTCAAACAACTGTAGTTACCTACTTCACACTTCGCCATTGTATTGCTATTTTGCTATGTAGCCCTTATTACTGCTCGTCATTTGAAATTGTTTAATATAGAGTCAGACAGTAAGTCAAATGTAAAAGCTAAATACCTACAGTAAGTGGATAACAGCTCCATACAAGACACAAGGGGTCACTAATTTGACATTCATAAAAATCCTACAGTCACTAGACCTCAAGCTGGTTTAAAGCGATCTGAACAGCAGCCTCTACCACTGCCATCAAACATCAAATGAAGTATTATTTTTTTAAAGAGAAAAGTGTTTATCAGTGTTCGCATTGTATTGCAATTCTGGCTGCTTGTAAACAACATAATCCTGATCGTTGTGCTGCATTCCTTTTTGCAATGACGTTGCTCAATTCAATTCAATTCAATTTTATTTATATAGCGCCAAATCACAACAAACAGTCACCTCAAAGTGCTTTATCGTGTAAGGTAAAGACCCTACAATAATCAAAACGACCCCCTATGAGCAAGCACTTGGCGATAGTGGGAAGGAAAAACTCCCTTTTAACACGAAGAAACCTCTGGCAGAACCAGACTCAGGGAGGAGCAGTCCTCTGCTGCGACCGGTTGGGGGTGAGGGGAGGGAGACCATTGTTTTGAATCCCTATAAATCAAGTATGCCCCTTATCTCTTAGAGTGGTGCACTTACAGTGATTGCTCCTGCCTAAAAGCCCAAGTTCACTGTTTAGATCAGCTCAAGCCAAGGTGAGAGCCGTTGGTAAACAGGATCCAATTAAAAGAATTAAAAGCCATAGGAAGGCTTTGTGTTGGCTCCTGTGGCTAAGTCTACAGAGGTGTGAGTCATCTTGGGCAGCAGAGAGGCTCGATCTCTTGTGGTCGAGGCTACAGCCAACAGGGACTGGTACACTCCCTTCCAAAGGTATTGGAGCAAAGAGGCCAGTCCCTTTATTTTTGCTTTGGGGTTGACATAAAAAAAAAAAAAATCAGTGAGACAATAGGTCAACATCTCAGCTTTTATTTCCATATATTTACATCTGGATCTGATAAACAGTTCAGAAGATAGTACCTATTGTCTGAACTCACTTCATGTTGGTTACTCCTCTAACTATAAATGCAGAGTCTGCACATGTAAGACCCAAATCTGAAACTGAGTGTAGACATTAAGTGCTATTTAAATAATCAATGTAACAGGACACACCTGGGCAACAACCTGTCAGTCACATATTCCAATAATTTTGCTCACAAGAAAAATGGGTGGGTTCAAACAAAAGGTATCTTTTGTGTATCTGTACCAGTAATTAAAGGCTGAAATGTTGATCCTTTGTTTCATATTCGTCTTTTAATGTCAAACCCAAATGTTTTCAGACTACAGCAAAAATAAAGGGATTGGCCTCACTGTTCCAATACTTTTGGAAGTGTGTAGCTATCCTTCAGGAATAGCCTTGGTGATTATAAACATCCCCACAAGTGGGAGTCAAACTCCAGCCGAGCCTGCATACCTCACCACTTCCACATAGTTGTTTTTTTTTATAAATTAAGTTCCAGAAAATTCACTGTTACTGTCTTTGCCTTACAATGATCCTGTATATGATGCTGGTGTATATATATATATATATATATATATAACCATAGTAATAGCAGCATCAGCAGAATTACTGAAAAGATGCAGGAGACTAACTACCGGGCCATGAATCCTATAAAAGCAACAGCATTCGACCACTCATAGGCGTGCACAGAAAAGATGACTCCACGTTGACGACTCTGAGGCCACCATGACCCTCTGAGCAGTCACCAGGGTAACATGGCCATCTGCTGTGGCTGGTCACAGGCCTCTATGGGCTCAGGGTCTGGGTTAAACACACATCTGATGCAACACCAAGCCAGCAATTATCCCTCACTGATCTCCTTGCCCTTTCACCCTGTTAGCCAACACATGCGCATAAAAAAAATGTATGATCTTATAACTACAGAAACTCCATGTACAGTGAACACACTCGTGAATGTCCATACAGACACTCTTTTATAGTGTACATGTACACACTGTTGTGCATACCCACAAGCAGAAACACACAAAACAGGAGAAATTCCCACTGACACAAAGCGCTATCAGTAAATTAAATCTATCATGCTGAGTGGACCAACAAATTCCAAACAGGAGACAAACATTGAGGTCAGCTGATGATCTCCAGCCACTCCCCTACATCAATCTTCCCCTGCTCATCTCCTACCTCCCTCCTCTGCTCACCGTTATCTTGATCTGCTTCCTCTCTTCTCCCTTTGCCCCATCTCCCCTTCTCCTCCTCCCTGCCCTGTCTTATCTTCATCTTCTCCAATCTCTCTTTCCTCAATACCAGCCTCCTCTCGCCAATTTCAGATTTCAGCAAAAGCAGCAGCGCGTAGGTTAGATGCCTACTGTTGCTATAGAAACCGCCCCTGTGCTCTAGATCACAATGTGACTTTGTCTCCTCGCCAGGGCTCCTATGTCTGCTCGTTTTTATGTCTGACCAGATACATGCCTGCCTATCTTTTGTCTTTTTTTTATGTCTGCGTGAAAGGTTGATCTTCTTCAGTGTGTTTTCTTGTCACAGGTGCTGCATGTTATTTCAGAGTCAACCATTGCTTGTAGTTATGCATTTAAACTTCAATATCCACTTACAGGTGAAGGTCAGAGCCCAAAATTTCATCATACGTAAAGAAGAGCTTGGCAGATAATCTATCCGGTAAAGCGCGGTGTAACAATTCTGGCTGAAAAATGGCTGGTACATATGAAAGGCCGCCAAATGTAGAGGTACATGCTATGACTGAGCACGGTCGCTGGGACTCAATCTTCTGAATTTGAATCTGTGAGTTCTCTCAGCATGCTGGCTGCGACAGGTTGACATTTGAATGTGAGACAAGCGCTCCATCATGGGTGGGGACAGATTACAGTCATATTCATATCTCCTCTGGACACCTGCTAATGAATTTATAATTACAGAACACACTTTGTGCTTCTGCTGTGCCCTGGGGTGTGCACACAAGCATGGAGTAGCACAAACACACACACACACACACACACACACACACACACACACACACACACACACACACTGCACCTCTCTCTTGGCCCCGATAGTCTAGCAATCATTCCTAGCACCAGTTTCCCTAATGGAAGCTGACATTATATCAAACACAATAAAGTTTTTCATTTACTGCTCTTCATTAGCCCACGCACATCAGCCCATAAGGTACACACTACTACACAAACACACACACATTCGCACACAGCTCACTTAGTGTGAAAATTGAACTAGAATAAAGAAGGAAAACTGATACGATGTGATCTGACTCCAGAGAAGTAATCCGTAAAGGTTTGCAGCAAACCAGTTAAGATGCTATACATTTTCACCCCTCTTCATATCTCCTCAGCTCTGATTTCTACTCCTTTTTTTTTTTTTTTTTTTTTTTTATCTCAATACCATTTTAGCACATGAACTGCAGTCCATTATCCAGCTGAGTGATATGTGAGAATGCAAATCTCTGACTAAGTCAGATTGGACGCTCGCTATTACCGAGTCTGATTGCACCTATACGAGAATATAGCGGGTAATTGTCTGGAGAATTCACAGCAAGTGTGTGAACATCATGTCTCCTGCCTCCTGCGCACTCTACCCGGGCTGTACATCTCATTTAAAATGTCACACGTTCAGACTTTGTCCTGACTGAATTCTCCACACATCTGAACTAGATAAGAACTCCATAATATTAGAAGGTGGTACTTTCCAGGCAGAGATGCTACCCTTCACATTTGGTACACATCTGCACACTTTGACTCCTGTGCACACACATACACCACACTGATAAAATACAATTTACATATGTTAAGCAAGAAATGACTGACATCCAATTTCTTCTGGAGAGACGAAATGCATACACAAGGGCATTCATACTAAAAGGAGAGACATCCAAATTAAATCGTAATACGCCATCAGAAACTAATTTGTTCAGCTCATTTCCTTTAGTATATATGGCTCACAACTTTGTGCTAGTGTGAAAAGGTGAACTCATGAAAGATGACTTTTAAACAGAGGCAAATTAATCATAGGCATGTAAAAATTTGTCAGAAATCTGAGAGGCCTTTTACCACTTTGATCTTGAACTGCAGAGGTTGCCTGTGAATAAAATATGAAACTTTGTTCTTTGGAGGTGCCATTTTGACTCCCGGCAATTTTTTTCTTTAATATTTTGCTTAAAAAAAAAAAGCAGAGAATGTGGACTTTTATAGTTAAAATTCATAGAACATTTTACTGTGCAGCACTGACTGCTTTTCTGGGGGTGGGGGCATTGTTAGTCCTAGTGTGCCTACAGTGGGGTGCAGCTGTAACATTATCAACCTGAGAGGCACTACTGCACGGGCTTTACTTTTCACTGTACTTACAGTAACATAAAGAGTGGTCATCAGCTCGAGTAGCTCCTTTTCACTCTCTGTATGTGTGCCCTCTCCCCAGTCACAATAGGTTCAGACAGGCATACACACTGTTCCAAACAACATAAACCCTGCTTCAACTAGCAGAAGCAAAAAACATCAAAATGCAGCAGAGATTCAAAACGAGCTGGAATGAAATAAGGGCAAACAGAGTAAATCATTTTTTTTTTTCATTATTTTTTCATTCATGTTTTTTTCTGTGGGTTCAATGCATAGTATTACTAATGCTTTTTAACTTCACTTCTGTGAGACCAAGTATAACTGAAAGAGGCCATTTTGGGCCCTATCATAACTTTGCAAATAAATGCAAACTGCTGTTTGATGTGTCAGGTCCCGAAAAAAAAAAAATGACTGTTTTCTTTTTCTTTTTTTAACCACTGAAGGTTAGCAAAACGCCTCTTTATAATGCCAAGCCAATAAAGAGTCAACAGGCACACTGGAAATTAAACCGTTGGCCCGGAAGAATAAGAAAACAAGAGCAGGAGAGAGCTATTGAGCTGAAGTGAAACTCAGATAAAGGGGTGCATGATTGAGGCCTTGGGCGCGCCTCCCTCCCTCCCTCTCCCTCTCTCTCTCTCTCTCGCTCGCTCATTGGCATGCTCTGTATCTCCGGGCTTTTAAGCGATTAGGGAGCTGCTGAAACCATGGCGTCCAAGCATAGCTCCATGCAGATGTTCATTTGTATGCCAATAAACAAATGTGCCCCCAGATTAAAGTTCCAATACACAGTGCAAATTCAGCAAAGTGAATGACATTCTCCATGGACAACTCATCAATGTCTTGCTTCTCTTCAGACAGAATCCCATGCCTCCTCCAAACTGCACACTCACTTCAAAGACTCACAAAGATGGGCAAATATCCAAGATACTGAAGAAGGGGTGAGTGAAGAAAGAGAAGAGTCTTGATTATTGTGAAATTAAAAGGGAAATCATTTATTTTAATAAGGTTACATATGCTGTGGTTAAATTTCATGCCCCCAATTTGGCCCATGAATCTGCAAGTCCCTTCTTTAAGTCGCTCTTTGTAAACATCCTGCAGGTCACAGAATCCTACTTTTTTCCCTTCTTATATCATTCCTCCCTCTTTTTTTTTCTCTCTATTTTCCATCTCTGCTGTGCTGTCTTTTTCTTTCAGAGCCTGACACTTCCCCTTGGTAAAAGTAGTTAAATCAGTCTGTGAATATTCCAATCCTGTGATAAGGAAAGAAGGCTTTGTCCTGCTGCACTCTGGGTAATGCTGCACTCCATTGTTGGCTGACAGGGCTCCATTGAGTAGCAGGTTTTAACGCTGATAGCATCACCACCCTGCATGGACACAGTGCCAGATAAAAAGCCTATCCAATGTGGCACACGCATGCCCACCTCCAAACAAGCCCCCAATCTAATCATCAGCAGGAAAAGCAGGAAAGAGGTGCTGTAACACCAAATAAAGACAAATAAGATAAGCATGACAATATTAACGCTATCACTGGATTCCCAAGGGATTTGATAAAGCAAATGCAATTACGTGCGTCTAACATTTTGCAGCATCCGTAGCCGGAGTGACCAATCACATACAATCCCATGCCGGTGTGGACCTCCCTGCCAATCACACTGCAGCTTGGTATGACACTGGTGCTCCACTTATCTTAGCAAAATGTTTCCAGGTTCCATTTTTCTCAGAGGGCTGAATACGGCTTTTCATTTTGCTGATGTTTTTCAGCCATTTTACCACTGCTAGTCCATAGAGTCCCTAAAAGTCACCACCCCCTCTTTACAGCCTGACTGAGAGTGCCCAATCAACAATCAGCGCCAGCCAAAGGAAACCTGTTATTTTTGACCCCATAATCATTTCCATCATATGCCTTGCTGTCCCTCACAATGATTTGAACATTGAAATGACAAAGGGAAGCCTGCTTTAAGATATCTGCAGATAGGAACCAAGGACAGCATGGACAGAATTCATCAAGCGAACACTAGAAACTGAGCAGGCATCTTTTCTCAGCTACAGCATAACCAGGCTCTCAGCACTCACAGAATGACAACCTAGCTGATGAGATGCATCACTTTCCTGGAAAACCTTGGTGGCCTCAAACCCAGTGGAAAAACCTTAGAGAGAAAATGGGCAGCCTTCTTGCAGACATGCTATCTATCGGAGACAAAATAAGACAATAGGAGGCTGTTGGTGTAGAATGTTTTTACAGTTAATAAGCTTAACCATATCGCAATACCAAATATTCAGAAAACTTGTACCATAGGCAGCACGTGTACCGAGTAGGGTTGCCAAAAAAAAATAAAACTTGTACGCTAATTGAAACAAAATATCAGATTTGATACTCATTTGCAACAGTGCCTTCTTCGCCTCCTCCAGCTGACAGAACTTCAGGCAGCACTGCTGCAGACAAGCAGGCACGCAGCCCCTCCCCTCACTAGCAGCTGAACACATGAACACCAGAGCAACAAGCTCAGCAAAACATCTTAAAGAATGACACCCCAGTCGTTATGAGGAATTTTCTGAGGTCAGTAAAGCTCCCTATTTCAACAACATTGAAACATCAAACAGTTATCAGAAATATTGACCTAGCTAGGGCACATGTTAATGTAAGCCATTTAGCTATTAGTAGTTACTCACACTAGCCGTCTGTTAAGTTATCATAACAGTAGAGGCTAGCAGCTATCTGTCATGGTGCATGGATCTTGCTCCCAGAGTTTTTTTAAAGTTTATGATTCTTTGAGTTTTGTATTTTAAGTTATGGGTGTTTTTTTTTAAGTTGTTATTTCTGGTTACTTTTCTACACCTAGTTCTGTTTACATTTTGAGAACTGGTTTGTATTTATTTATTTATTTTTTGTTTTTCAGTTTAGTATAGCCTCCCCAGTGTCCTTTTGTTTTTGTTTTTTTGTCTTCATTTCTGTCCTGGTGCTACTTCCTGTCATAATCCTGATGTTCTGATGCATTTCTGCTCCTGTTTACATGAGAATCTTTCATTTAAAAACAGTGTGCATGCTGGTCGAATCACCACTTGTTGCACTGGCAGGCAAATATTGCTTAACTCTAACTGGATGCCCAGTTGGTGATCAATATTATTGTTATTAGTCATTTTCTATCTTTCTCTGTGCTCTAATTTCTTGTCATTGCTACACTTTCAGCTCTATAGCAAAACAAATAAAATGCCCCAAAAAGTTGCTATAGAATGGTTGTCTGTCATTAAACACATCAACACATGACCTATTAGTTTAGTCTTTAAGAATAAATGTCAATATCTCAAGAAAGAAAGAACACTTCAATACAGAAAGCTGTGTCTTAAGTGCTTACCAGTCCATTTTGACTTCATTTTTTATTACCATGCTTGAACCAGAAGAGCCAAGAGGCAGCAGGTTTACCCTTTAAAATAACATTTCATGGGTGTTAGCCATGTGTTCAAATGGGAAAATCGAGTTCTGCAGCATAGCTTGGTGGATTTCTCTGACTATTGATTCCCATCTCCTGTGAGGCAGAGGGATCGATCAGTGGGATTTAAGACATGGGGGCCACTTTCTCAACCCTCCCTCCTGGCCTGCATGCTGCATCACAGTTGGGCAAACTCCTCCTGACAGAAGGCTTACTGACATGTCTGAACTTTTCTTTCTCTGTGATCTTTTTTTTTTTCTTAATGTTTCTCATTACTTGTTCCTGCACTTTAATGTTTCTTCCATTCTAAGTCACCTTACGTTTTGTGATGTCGCCCTGCTCGAGTGCAGAGCTGCACCAGTTTTTGCAAAGAGGTTTTTCTTAAAGAAACAGCAACACATTAGTTATTAAATGTGGAAAAAATACCACAGAGAGGGAGGTAGAGAGAAAAGAGTCTAAGCAGGGAAGGGGGAAAAAAAAAAAAGGTAAAAAGGACATTTCCACCTCGGAGAGCACCACTTAAACAAATTACAGCGGTCTGCAATCAAGAAGCTGAAATTACCAAACTGTTGGGTCACCACAGCAACCAAAAGTCTGATCAAAGCTGTGAGCCTCACAGCAGTTGATAGAAAAATGAAGGGAGGCAACAGGGAAGGAGGTGCTAAAGGGATGGGAGAGCTCAGAAGGAGGGAGAAGCTGTGGTCAAAACCGAGGTTTAGGGTTTGAACTGTACTGGCGTAACACTAATTGGTCAATTGATTAGAAGTGCCTTAATCTACACACACTCTTCAATCCTTGCCTTAATCTACACACAGATTGTCAACTTTCCTGTTGTTGTGCATGTTACTGAGTAGGAATTATACTCAGGCCATATTCTACTGAGACACCCACACATCAGATAGTTTGAATGGAACGAGACACCCTTTTCAAATAGCGAAATAGTAAAATGTGTAGGAATTTCTATCCATATAGCCCATCCCCATTTTTTCCCTTCCAGTGATGAGCAGATGGAAGGCTGTTCCATGGCTCAGGATTCAGTGATAACACTGTTTATGAGTTCCATTATGTGCTCGGCAGGCTGCGAGCACTCTGTCTCAGTACGGCCATAAGGAAGTGGAAGGGGGGAAAAAAAGCTCACAATGGAAATAGATGCAGTTTATTTGTGATTATAGAATGTGACTATGCTTATCGGTGTTTGAAATAAGAACTGTGCGTTGAAAAAGAGTTCACATGGCTATGTTCCATCCAGACCTTTCCCCGTCAACCCTCTGCAGCGGAGATGCGTTTCAGTTTTGGTTCTGCTGACACAAGATGGATTAAATTTTTATTTACAAGCTCTGTAGCTAACTTTTGAAAAGAGGAGTGGATATTTCGTGAAATACAGAACCACACCAACAGTTTGATTATTGCACTGCAATAGCTAAAGCTCTTCGAATTACAGGATAAATAGGCTTTGTGCTGTCAGATTATGATTTGTAGGTGTTACACCACAATTCTAATCATGCGTTCCAGTCTCGTCAAGCTCTAAAATCTTACTGATCATCTTTTGAGGAAAAGATGCAAAAGCAGACTGTGACATTTTTAACATCATGTACCATGTCTGACTTTAGTGTTAAATCTTAAAATCTGTTATTTTACAAACTTAATTCCGAATATGTTGGTATTAATTGATGCAGTATGCAGTATAGTACTGTCTTGCTGAAATATGCAAGGGGTCATCTGGATGGGAGCACATGTTGCTCTTTTTGCAAATTAGTGAACTCATGCCTGTCTTTACTTCTGATAAACTTTGCCTATCTAAGATGCTCTTTTTATACCCAAACATGTTACTGACCAGTTGCCAGTTTTCCTAATTAGCTGTCTCTCTGTGTTAGCCTCGTGACAGGCTGGCGACCTGTCCAGGGTGTACCCTGCCTCTCGGCTTACGGCAGCTGAGACAGACTCCAGTGACCCTGAAAAGGATAAGTGGAAGAAAATGGATGGATGGACTGTTTTCATTTTGAGTTTGACAGTGTTGCATTATGATCTGCATTACATTCTGTTTTTAATTCCATTTTACAGAACATCCCAACATTTTTAGAATTGGGTTTGTGGATACATAATGAGCTAATTTACTGTCAGGTCTATGTGAACATAGTTAAGTGCTTTGTATAACAACTAAGGTTAAAATGTGCTATCTAATTGCAGACCATTTAATGTGAGAATCATCTCATGTAGCAGCTCTGGTTTTAATATCAGTTCACTTAAATCAAAAAGGAAGGAGATTCTTCACTTTTTGAAAGAGCAGAGTATTTATAAAAACTTGTATCAAATGTAACAATCTTACTGATTTGACAGTTAAAATAATTTCTGTCTGCATTATCTCAAATAACTTACTACTTATTTATTTTATTTGGTTCATTCTTGGAGTGCACAAAGGTACAAATAAACAATTTCTAATGCATTGTAGTGTATGCTAACAATAAAAGCAATGCATGTCTTTGGAAGAAATTCAAATTTCTCCTTGTTTTAGTTGATACAATGAAAAGAAGAGATAAAAACAAGGGGCAAGCAACATTTTCAGATAACCGAAGAAAAGGAGAAATAACACATAAGATTAACATGTAGAGAGCAGCCAGGGACAGGCACCCTTTATTTCTGTCTATTTTACCAGAATTTGAATGTGTCTAAGGCAGCCCTCATAAGACTAATGTATTCTGTGGTTAATGGAGCTGGTTGCTTCGAGGGCTGGGCTGAGAGTCGCCACAATGATTCTCACTCATTTCCTCTGAAGGGCCAATTATCTCAAATAGAGGCATTATGAAAGGAGCCGAACTTGGTCAAGTGAACAAACCCTTGCAGCTCACGCTCCCAGCACTTCAGGTCATGTTACACCTCTGAGGGGACCTATAGTGATTTAAGGACATTTAATGCAACTGAAAATACTAAATGTAGCTACTATAGAAGGGTGACAAATTAAAGAAAAAAAACAGAGCCCATTTGCGTTGATTATATGAGTATCCAAATGCTACAATAAGAATGAAATACTATTCTTGCAAATCTTAGGTGGCAGAGAGCAATCAACAGATGTTTAACTGGGTTAAGATCTGATGACTGAAGAAGGCCATACAGTGTGATTTGATTCATAAGATTTTCATATGATCAGACCTCTCAGAGACCTCTCATGCCCTATGGATGGGTGTACTGGCTTCCTAGAAGAGACCACTCAGAACAGAATAAAGGTGATCAGAAACACTTTGTACTGATTTGCACAACCCCTTCCTGAGAGGACAAGTGGGCTCAAACTATGGCAGCAAAATGCCCTGACAGCATAACAAAGCTGCCAGGGGTTAAGGTTTTTCTTTTAATTTGTCACCTGTCTATACATGTGCTGAGAGCCATAAAGAGGTCACATGAATACCACTATTATGTATGAGAGTGGGTGGCTGAGTGGAGTTGAAGAGAGAGCAGCAGAGAGAGAAGAGAAAAGAGAAGGAGAGATTGTGTTGTCCTATGATGAAAGGCTTGATTGATTAGAGAGTGATGATTGCAGTAAATGGCCTGGAAGATGGCTCCATCTCTGTTTCCCGTTTTTCTCCATCTCTTATACCTTCTTCCCTCACTCACTTGCTTCCTCACTTACATCTCTCTCTCTCCCCCTTCATGCTTCTCTTTGTCACCCCATCTCCCTGGTTTCATCATGGCAACCCATCAACACAGTGCCTCTCTCTCTCTCCCCTAATGGCACAGCTATTAGTACTAATGCATTTCAAACATACAGCAGCTGCCACATCACAATCTGAATGAAAGGACATGTCTTCCTCCAATCTCTACAATCTCTGTCCTTTCTTTCATCCAATCTTGTGTCTTGGTTCCAATGTGTTGCACCTCATGTCAACTCTTCCTCAGCTTTGTGACAGTGGTCTTCAACAGCAACCTCTATGATGCAGGACATGTGGTTGATAATAACATTGCTAATGTACCTACAAAGAAGCTGACCAGAGATTAATTTTTTTGGTCTCCATCAGCTCCTTAGGGCTCCTTAGCAGCTAAATGTGCCACTATCTTTACCATGTCATTGCTAACTTTGTCTCTCATCTGCTGGGCAGGTGTACACAGTGAAATTTTAGTGCAATTTTTTTTATTGCAAACAGATGTCTCATCGTCCAAGCTGAGATTTTAGATTGGATGTATGAAAAAGTAAAATAACAAAATGATAACATACAATAAGGCTGAGTGGGACTGTGGAGTTAGCTTGTTATCTCTGTGGGTTTATAACTGAAAACGTGAAGATTTCTTGCTTCATTGTTCCTGTAAAATATTGAATACAGGTGCAATAATCGTCTCCAAAGGATTCTTATTTAAACTAAGAACCATGTAAGACTGGGTGAAATCACATATTACTGAAATTGTTGAAACTTATGTTATTTATAGTTTTTGCGAGAACATCTGTTAACCAAAGCTTTACTAGCAATTGTGTATAAGTTACTGTCTCTAAACCACACAAACATTACTGGACTTTACTGAGGTCAAGCTCACCAGTTAACATGCAGACCCTAAACCAACAAAATTGGGATGCTGTGAAAAATGTTAATAGAAACAGAATGCAATGATATGCAAAACTTGTAAACCCACATATTGTTGATATTAGAACACAGAAAACATATCAAATATTTAAACTGAGAAAATGTACTATTTTAAGAAAAAAATTTAAGGTCATATTTTGGGTCAGTCCTGGGCCTTCTTTGTTGTATTTTTCATTTCATAATGAAACAGTGTTTTTAGCTGGTGAAAGGTCTGGACTGCAGGCAGGCCAGTTCAACACCTGGACCCTTCTACTATGAAGCCATGCTGTCGGAAGAGATGCAATATGGACTATGGTAAATGTATTGTGGTGGTAAAATATGTTTGAAAAAATGGGAGACAATATCTAAATGTCAATGTAATAATTTAGCAGTACAATTCATTATGAACTTATGTGTGATATCCCTAGTTATTATCACTCAATTATTAGTGTATTAGCGAACATATTTTATTATTAGTCTAAAATCATTAGCTTCTTATCTAACAATGTCATTCAAACTCATTGTAAACAATAACAGGTGAGCCTAGTGTAGATCTATCTTAATATTTAATAATGGGCAGTTATTCAGTTACTCAGTTACTCAGTATGAAACACTTCTAGAGCTAAATACAACTGACACTTAATTTAAATTCATATGTTAGATATGTGTGGCATATTTTTAAGGCAACATTTCAGTTTGATTTACTTTCTCTATTGTTCTGCTTTGATTACCTGCCTTCTGTGTGGATCATTGTTAATTCACCCTCTGACCTTTCTGTCCCATCTCTACCACTCATCTCTCCCTCAATTCTTTCTTCTCTAAAGAGTGAAGCTGCACACTCACCACACTTACGTACTTTACTCTTATTTTAATAACATTTTGTAACATTAGAAATTCTGCAAAAACAGCAGCATATATTTTAATAGAAGCTATTATTGAATTTTAAATTGTTGAAAAAGGCCAAAAAGGTATAAATAAAATTTGATTGAATACGTTTTACTTGTTTAAAAGCTTCTCAAAAGTTTCTTGTCATCTGGTTTGACAGCCCAAAAGTGTCACACCAAAGGACTTTATGCTTTTGTGTTAGTTAATAACCATGGCACTGATAACTTATCTGTCATTATCAGATTCATTTGCATAATGTTCCATAATTATGTTTTTAAAAATAATTTTTTATTGAAAAATATAATTTAAGGGTGTCACACCAAACTTATATTTATACTTATACTAAATATTTTCAGTGGTCTGCAAACACTTAAATATTTGAACAACTGTATAAATGTCACAGGCTTTACACGGGTCTTCAGGTACATGACCTTGAATGGGGTCCTTCAGCTAAATGTAGCTGTCCATGGAACTGTCCAGATAAACTTAAACATGTTTTTTTTTTAATGTATAAAAGTCAGCATAAGTGAACCATGGTTGAGAAAGTCACGATAACTTTTAGATTTTGAGTTTTAAAAAGATTCAAAATTAAGTCAGGTTTTAAAACAACAGGTCCATGTAAAACAAAACAAAAATGCTTAACCATTTACAGCATTTTAAAAGAGGACAGTGCTAAGTAAATTATTTTTTTCTTGTGAGACAATGAAACTGTCCAGATCCAGTCTTTTGCAGATTGGTGAACCTCTGCCTATCGTTACTTCTGAGAAACTCTGCCTCTCTAAGATGCTCATTTTATACCAAATTATTATACTGACCTGTTGCCAGTTAACTTAATTAGTTGCAAATTTTTCCTCCAGCTGCTTTTCTCTTTCTTTCTTTTTTTTGCTGTTTGTGACCCTCTCTCAACTTTATTGAGATGTGTTGCTGCCATCAAATTTAAACAGTTGATGTTTTCTGTGTTCTATTATGAATGAAATATAGGTTTTTGAGATTTGCAAATCATTAAATTGTGTTTTTATTTACATTTTAAACAGTGTCCCAACATTTTCGGATTTGGGGTTGGAAACTGAAACTACAAAAAAAAATTCCTTTTTATTAAGTTAAGGCCAGAAGATTGAAAAACTCCACATAAGGGCCTGTTCATGGGCACAAATTGCACAATGTTTTTCTTTGTTATAACAGTCTGCATTATTGTGTAACAAAGTTATTCTAACAACAACTACATTTTGTGTTTGTAGCACATATGTTTTCCAGAGCCTCCAGTGGGGATGAAATCATGACCTTTTTCTAAACCTAACCAAATATTTTGAATTGCCTAAACCTAGCCACATAGTTTTAATGATAATTAATAACACTATTTAAATTATTAACATATTAAAAAAAATAGAAATTAAGTTTAAAATCTGTGATGTGTAAGACGCAAACTTGGGTGAGTTGCTCCACCACCACCAACCCCACTGACCCCCAAATTGTGATTTTTTTTAACCTATTAAATGTGGAAAATATCAATTCTGTGTGAATCAGTACACAAATCAGTGTATGAAAATAAATGTGTGAAATTCATGTTTCCTAAAACAAACAAAAAAATGTAAGTGGAAAATTTGTGTCTAGAAACACAAATCAACAGATTACAGGTTGTGACTATCGCATGAACTGCCACGAGATTTGTTGCATCTCCAAATATCCATATCTACCTTTAAATTACTGATGTCAAGCAAAGCCACGTTCTAGTTCAAACCAGGAATTTCCAGATTTTGCTACTTCTGGGGCAGAACCTGAAACAGAACATCCAGGTTCTGTCCTAGAAGAAAGACAATCCAATTAAAAATCCCATTACCATTTCCATCTATGCAAATAAAACAGATAATTACACAATACAGCCTCAGAACACAGTCTTTCCACAGTATATCTTATGTCTCATTTCAAATACCTAGTATTGTTTTGAAAAATATTTAACACTGGTTTTGTTGTTACAACAACCATTTTCCATAAGCCTAACATGTCTGTAGTCTGAACGTCACTGCCTGACAAAGGAGGTTGAGCACATATTTCCCTAATAAAGCTTTACAGAGAGGAGTGAACACAGTGGAAGATGTTTGAATTTATCCATTACAACAATGAATAGGATGAATCTAAGTTATAACAGTCCATGCAGGTAACCACTTTGTTGAAATCATAAAAAATAATGCCACGGAACACAACTAATTCCTGAAAGACATTAAAGACATGTTAACCTAGAGACCATCTTGCAATGGGATCACACCAATTGTGACTCCAATGAGTTCCTAGACCACACCCATGTTTTGAAAATAATACACAAACACACTACAAATTAGAAATGAATTTTTAAAAATTGTGGAACAGGGGTGTAAAAACTGGGGAACCAATGGTCCTTTGCGCCCTTTCCAGCACATTGTACCCAGTAATCCTGGGTCAGACTATGCTCATCTAAAGTCTTAGCCTTCATTTTGATCTCAGCTATACAGTTGTAAAGTTTCCAAACTATTTCTGGAACAGTTGTGACAGTATCACAACGACACTCTCTGACTTGTAAACACCTGCCAAAGTACCTTAAATGTTTGTGGCAGTACCTGCTACCCCAAGTGTCGCTAGGATGTCTTTTTGGAATTACATTGCACCCACAGACTCATAAGGTGAAAACAATACCAGCCACGCTGTCAACAAGTTACTGAAGCAAGCGAAGAAAAGATTTCCCAAACTATAAGATTTCGTTATTTAACCACCTTCTGTGCATAATGGTCAGCAAGTCCTACAACCATCAGTCCTTTGTTCCTACTATTTAAAACAAGTGTTCATGAAATAACATACAGGGGTGTTACCACTGTAAAAGAGTAGATTATGTCTTGTCTGGGCCAATTTATGTTTTGTTTCACCAGCTATTAAGGTTAAGGCACCAAAACCTCTTACAATGTTAAACAGCTCACTTTGTTCCAACAGTGAATGTAAGGTCATTTTACATTCACACAACAGTTAGAGGTCTTGTAATAACAGCTAGGATAAAGAACCTAATGAGGCTGTTTTCTTGGGGGAGGACAGACTCAGTTAGGTAGAAGAGGCTTGTTTAGTGTTTCAGCAAGGACATTTTTTTTTTTTTTTTACTCAGAAGCTTGTTTTTTTTTTAAACAAAACTGCAAATGTTCTTAGTTAATGCATTAATGTTAACACTCTCTAAGGCTTTTAGTAAGATTTTGTAACGGCCCTCATCTTTGGTATCTTGAATGTGATTTTCTCTTTAATAGGCACTAGATTTTAAAAGATGACTCTGCACGAGTGCCTACAAGAGGATTATTTTTTATTTCTAAACTCCCTTTTCTGTCAGAGGTTTTAGAGAAGGTTGTTTATACCCAACTACAGTCTATGGCATCTCTGAGTTTCAGTCTGGTTTTAAATCAAGACATAGCACAGAAACAGCTCTTGTAAGAGTCTTTAATGACCTGCTTTTAACTCTTGATGCTAGTAATTCAGCTGCCCTCATGGTCATGGACCTGACTGGCTTTTTACACTGTAAATCAGAGCATTCTCCTGTCACGGCTTGAATCATGTGTGGGTATTAAAGGTAAAGCCCTTAAATGATTCCAGTCATATTTGTCAGATAGGAGTCTCTCTATCCATCTAGGACAGTATTCATCATCTGTGTCCCCACTCAGTTTTGGGGTACCTCAGGGCTCTCTACTGGGTCCCATTCTCTTTGCTTTATATATGCTTCCCTTGGGTTCTATTTTTAAAAAGCATAACATCTCTTTTCATTGCCTTGAGGATGACCTCTTAGCCTCTTACTGTCATCTGGTTGCAAGGAACCTCAATGTGATTTCTGATGGTGATTTAAAATTTGATAACAGATTAGGTCTGTTGCTAAGATGAGCTTCTTTCAATTATGGCTCCTCAGTAAGGTGAAGGCCTACCTCCCGCCACGTGACTTTGAATTTATGCTTTTATTACCTCTCATTTAGACTATTGTAACTCTGTCGGCTAAAATCAGTTGTTACTTTGTCGCTTGCAACCTTTCCAAAATGCAACAGTTTGCCTTTTGACAGGAAAGAAAGGGCATATTACATCCATATTGGCCTCATTGCACTGGCTTCCAGTTCATTTCAGGATCCAGTTTTAAAATGATTGAGAGACTGGGCTGCTCCACTGAGACTCTTAAAAACAAGTAATAAAATTTTTAAACACTTCTAAAAAATGTATTTATATTTGCTTGCTTTCAGGTCTAGTTGAGCTGAGTACCCTGGTTTTTATTATGCAAACACAGCTTTTATTGACTTTGTTCTATTTGATTTTTTAGTATATTCAGGGTTCTAGCCAGAGAGAAACGCTCTAATATCCGTCATCACATTGTCAGCATGACAAGGTCTCTCACAGCTCCTGGGATTTTATGTTTAATAGGAAGCCCGAAATTGTCCTTTGAGTTCTGTTTCCCTCATCTTCCCCCTCACTGGTTGCCATTTTGCTTTCTGTAGCCCCGCAAAATCAAGCGTGAACAGGACCATCGCGAGATTGCACGCACACATTGTGAATGAAACTGGCCATGCCTGGTGGTATTGTGGTGAAATATAGTGCAGCGATCTAGTGAGAGGAAAAAAATAAAATAAAATCAGTCTGGTATTTGTGACGGTGTGCACACTTGCTAATTGCAGTGATAGAAGAGCTCCTGTCGTGATTTGCGAGGAAATGAAGGACCCAACTGCGGCTATAACAGTTAGAAATTCAGAGTCTTTATATGCACACATCCAGGGATTAGTTTGACACGGAGTGTCAGGGGACCATGACAGTTCCGATAGCGAACCGGTGAAATCCTCAGCATGGAGCAGCGCTGCGTGATCAACCGCTGGCTAGAACCCTGACATTTTTATTGTTGATTTAATGACTGATGTATCGTGTATATTTGTATAATCTGTAGAGCACTTTGGTCAGCTGAGGTTTTTTAAATGTGGCATAGATATAAATTTTGACTTGACACATTCACCCTGCATTCAGGATTTTTTATTTTTATTTTTTAACTCTTGTACAAGTGAGTGAGCAAACATATGTAAGTGAATTATGTGTTTGCATTTCTGTCATGCTATAAACACATAAAAGTGGTTCTACATAAAATATTACATTTTAGTGTGAAGCCAAGCTGCTCCATAACCCCTCAAGCTGTAAATGCAGCTCCAAAAGTCTCTAACATGGGTTATGTATTTGGTGGTGTTGTGGGAGAAAAAAAACTTTAACAGTAATAAAGCATTTCAGCAACTACTTTAAAGGGGTAAAAGGCCAGGCAATCATATTACCAAGAGAAATGCACATTTCTCTGCAGCATTTAAATGACTTTCTAAACACCTCATATGCAAATGTTCAGCAGTGGTCAGAGCTGTAAGACAAAAATCAATTAATTTGAATTAGAATTTAATTAATTTGAAAAAAATTTTGATTGCTTAATCACTTCATTTTGATACGGAAATATTAGACGCTGCTGATGCTACTTGCAGAAGTTTAATAGTGCTTTGCTGTCAGGCAGCCAATTTTTAGTATACAAAGCAAAGACATGTAATACTTGGCTCTAAAGTTGTTGGTTCTCTTTGTCCCTAAGAGAATTGCAAAACAGCACTGAAATGACTCAAGTCGCCTTGGGATGACTCTGTTGCCAACACGGTAGTTGAGTGTCACAGAGCGATGGGCACCTGACCTTGAGAAATCAGCGGCAATCCAACACTTTAATGTCTATTTCACACACCATTTCATTCCAATGGATTTAAAACCCTGAACGACCATTTCAACAGTTGTTACGATCAACATTTTGACATCCATAATGTCCAGCAGTTGGGGTGGTCAGACATTGCCTCTGCAGTTAGACTGGGAAAATGCTTGAATGTGTGTGTGAGAGCAAGGCAGAGAGAGAAGAAGTGAGGTCTTCCCACTGCATGGGTAACAGCTGCGATGGCAGCCGCTATGAGGAACAAGCGTGTCATTGAGTTTCTATGATGTCACTCTTTGGCGAGGCAAGCAGATGGGCTGAGCCAGGTACAGAACCTGCCGTTAATAAACATATACAAATGAATACCCGCTTGCTGACAAACACAAACAACCATATTATGCATTTTCGACCCACACTAGAGAGCATATGCACCCCCCCACACACACGCACACACAAATTCTATCAAAATGCACTGTCTCTCATGCATAAACACCTTTTCTTTTCATTTGACAGACTGCTCCACCCGCTAGTTTAAGATGCAACACATTTCTCCTAATATACCCAAAGAGCATGCAGCCCTAATCTAATTAGAGTGTCAGTCAGCAGAGTGTTCACCCAAAGAGAAATTAGGAGAGCACAAAATCTACAAACAGGAGGAAAAAAATCTTCTTGCAGGGATGTGGCATATCTACCGCCGCCACTACCTCTTTGTGATATTTTTTTAATGGTTTCACAGTTGCCCCTGCTGAGATTCATTACCTGGTCTAATTATAAAGGCAAATGAAATCAGCTCAATACATTATTAATAGAGAAACACTATTGGGATTCATTTGCAGTATTTGCAACAATATGGTATATTCAAACTGTTTTCATGGCTGACTAAAGACATATACATATAAGAAAATAAGCTTTATGAAAGTGATGGAAGTACAGAAGGTTCAAGTGCAAATGAGGCTAGCGACTGGACAGGAAGAGAGGCAAAAATGAAAGAGAAATGGTGAAAGAGCCGAAACAGAGAGGGAGATGTTTCGGCAGGGTGGGCGGCGGGGGTTGGTTTAAAGAGAGTGCTGGCTTTTCCACTTGAGGAGGTATTGATGCCATATTGGACGCAGCTACTTATGAACAGGTGTGCTGTGCATGGTCCCTGTGACCCAGGCTGTACTTCCTGCATGGTTACACATCCCATTGAGGTGCATCAGATCCGGGCAGGGAGAGGCAAGCATCAACCCCACTCAGGTCTAAGATGAAGGGACAGCCACACTGCAGCTCTGTCCCTTGGACCAGCAGGGTGAAAGGGAGGAGTGCAGCCCAGGCCCACCCCAAGACTACAGCGTCAGAGTGTAAGCAACCATGAATAAAAATGGACTTTGCAGGGAAGTAGGGCTCATAATAATTATTTGTTTAAAATCAGTTAAAGCCTTTTTTCAAATATGCCCCAGGAGACGTGGGGTTAAAAATCCATTTGTGATAAGTGTACCATGACATCGAGCTTGTCTCCCTGGACAGAGGATATGGCAGTAAGGACATATATATATATATATATATATATATATATATATATATATATATATATATATATATTTTTTTTTTTTTTTCATGTATAGATGTGTGTGTGTTTGTGTATGTGAGTGCAGGGCATCTGAATGTTTGCAAATTTGAGTCACTGGAGCACACTGGCTCAAAAACACACAAGCCAGAGTAATCCCATTTCTCCTTTTTTAGATTTCAAGAGCGGCTCGCTAGTCTTCTAAAAGGTCAGCAGCAAGAGAAAGCAATGTTCAAGTTGCTACAGCCTGCAAAACAAAAACAGTGAAAGCTTTACATACCATATAAATAACAACCCCAGAAGTAAGCAATTTTAGGGTGTGTATGGATATTATATTGAGGACATAGTGTGCATTATTGGTTTTGAACTAATCACCACATTGTCTCTGTGATGCTGATCACATTGTCATTAAAGGGTTACCTTTCAAGGTGTTAAATTGAGGGGAAATTGGAAAGAAGATGACAGGAAGATAAACCAGTTTGCCTAGAAAAGAAAAGGGGAAAAAGACAGAAGTCTTGGAAAGAAGGGAGAGGAGCGGGTGTCCTACTTTACCGTCACACCATCTTGCCAGACATGCTCCTTCTGAAGCTGCTCTGCTTCTCTGGCCAGTTTCTACAAGGAAAGGAAAAGAAAAAAAAAAAAACAGCAGCGTGAGTATCAGAAGTTAATAGGAAATTGATTTGTTTGTTTATGTGTGGGGGTTGTGCCACAGAGAAACAGAAGGAAAATGGTGACCTTGTTCCCTATAAAAGCTGATGATTACAACAGCCGCTGTCCTCCTTTACGTACCGGTCTCCTTCTGAGCTTAGCACCACAACAAGAACATTCAGTGTTTCCCCTACCACTACCCCCTATCCTCCCCAACCACAGAAAACTAAATACAATTAAAAAACAACCAAAAAAGATTTATTATTTTTAACCTTTTTTAATCTGAATATATACTATATTTCTCATACACAGTAGGAATAACAATTGTGATAAGAAAATGTTCAATTTTCGTTCAACAGCTGGACCCACCCGCATGTCCCAGCCAACCACATGGAAACAATGGCACTTATTCATTTTCTACAAAACAGTACTATCACTGTATTACAATGTAGAAAATATCACTTTGCACTTTTATATCTAAATCCATATTTGTCCAACTGATATACTACATGTAGTGAAAACTTTAGAAAGGAACTGAATATGTAGGCGCCAAAGATGAGATTCCCCAAGTGAAATATATCATTCACACTTCTTAAAAATCGCTTTTGCAGATCACTGAGATGACATGTTGTCTGACTTTTGAACTTTTGGGAAATTTGGCATAATAAATGTAAGATTTCTCATGATATGGCCAAAACATGTTTTACAATGTCACAGTTAGGACTGTGCTATCATATCACCCATGATAATGCCAGTATACATTTTTACGCAATATAAAAGTGTCATATTGTGATATGTGAAATGTCTGAGGGCAAGAGCCACATGCCAGCTTCCAATGACAACTTAGTACCTGAAAAGGGAGCTATTTAAACAATCTCCAACTAAGCACAGTGCTTTGCAAAATATGCAAGAATGCTCACTGCTATTGCACTATAATGCTACTGATGCTGCTGGCACCTTATTTCAATAGACACTTTGAATTTGGAAGTGTGCCATCTATGACAGTAGCTCATAGATAAAAAGAAAGAGCGAAAATGCCCTTCATTTACTTACACTTATAAATGCTCCTCCCTACACACTTTAAGCATCAATAAAACAGTCAGTATTTTTTTCTATAGCATAAGAAATATAATTATTGGAAATTTTCTTGAAATATCGTGACATGATTTTGAGTCACAATCTTAAACTAACCCATTCATCCTTGAGTCCAGGTGGACGTTTGTGCCAAATTTGAAGAATGTTCCTGAAGGTGTTCAAAAGATGGACAGCCAGAAAACAGAACAAGTTGAAAAAAAAAAAAAACTCCAAAGAAAATGGATGGGTGAATAGATGAATGGATTTTATTATGAAAATGAAGTGTTATTACATATTGGACAGGTGATCATATTCTTATACTACTAAGTGCACCCATTTTTTGTGAGAGCTGAGACACAATGTAAACACACTTGCACTTGAGACAATATCATATGTTGTTTACATATCGGTGCTGCAGGGGATCCATATCACCCCAAATTAAGACTGCTCTTGACATGTGCTGGTTAGCTGAGTACAGCTATTCCTGATTGATGCCTGTTTGCCAGTAATATGCATATTTTTCTATGCTTGTAGATAAGAAATAGACATTAGCTCAAAAGGTAGTGCTTGCTGTGGTTCAAAATTCATATTTTTAGCTGCAGGCAAGTTAAGAATTTATTGTATGATTGAATATATATTGACAACAGAAGTTTCTGTGCACCTTGACTTTCATATTTAATGTGCACATTTCTTCAATACCAATGCGTATGCTTATCTTGTTAAACGTTCTAACACTCTGGCAGCACACACTTCTTCTTTTAACTGTTTTTCCCTCTGTCAATATGCACAAATATTCTCCATCAACACAGACAAGGGGCACCTTCGTGATAACGTCAAATATGAAATTTGGTGATTTTTCCTCAGAGAAAAAAACACCAGCCAAATAAGGGAAACGCTGGAAATTCAGTTCATTCAATTCAATTTAATTCAATTTTATTTATACAGGGCCAAATCACAACAGTCACCTCAAGGCACTTTATATTGTAAAGTAAAGACCCTACAGTAACACAGAGAAAGCCCCAACAATCAGATGACCCCCTATGAGCAAGCGCTTGGTGACAGTGGGAAGGAAAAACTCCCTTTTAACAGGAAGAAACCTCCGGCAGAACCAGGCTCAGGGAGGGGCAGTCATCTGCCTGGACCGGTGAGGGGAGGGAGAAAGGACAATGACACACTGTGGAAGAGAGCCAAAGATTAATAATAACTAATGATTAAATGCAGCAGTGGTGTATAAACACAGAGAGTGAAAAGAGGTGAGTAAAGAAGAAACACTCTGTGGATCATGCCTATTGTAGTGTAATTAAGGGAGGGTTCAGGGTAACCTGATCCAGCCCTACTAAGGCACACAACGAAATGATCATTCCAGATCACTCATCCAAAGACGAGCATCTGCGGTCATGCAGCCAGAGACCGGCGCTACCGTTAGGCAATGTGGTTTAAGTGTCTTGCCCAAGGACACAACGCAGGGCAGGGACAGGGGCTCGAACCTGCAACCTTCCAGCTGCAAGGTGAGCGCCTACCCACTGCGCCACTGCCTGATCTTAAAAGTAGGGAGTCTGTCTGTCTCCCTAATCCAGACTGGGAGCTGGTCCCACAGAAGAGGGGCCTGAACGCTGAAGACTCTGCCTCCCAGTGTCATGCTCCTAGGTCTGCAACTTAGTGTTTTAGAGTTTAATGGACTTTTGAAGATTAACTGTTTTCATTTGTGATCCCTGGTTTTGATTTTTGTGTTCACTCATGTGTCTTGGTTCTTTGTGTTTATGGTCATTCATGTGCATACCTCCCAGTGTTGTCAAGTCTGCATTCCTGTCTCCGTGTTCAGTTATTTCCTGTTTTACTTTGCCAGTCTTTGTCTCTTATGCTCTGTTTAGTTTTACTTCCTTGTCTCGTTCTCTGATTACGTTCAGCTGTGCTCCCCAGCAGTTGTCTCTTCCCTAATTATTACCTCCGCCAAGGAGGTTATGTTTTCGGTCGCGTTGGTTTGTTTGTCTGTCTGTCTGTCTGTTTGTTTGTTTGTCAGCAGGATTACTCCAAAAGTTATGAACGGATTTCGATGACTTCATTTTAAAGCTTAAATGTTTTTTCTAGCTGAAAGTATGCTGAAGTTATTAGCTTTTAAAGCCTGAAAGGATTTGAAAAGGATTTGAAACTTCCCCATTCATTTTGAATGGCAAAAATGAAGATTATAAAAAGTTCAATATCTTAAAAAGTATAAAGGTTACAAAAAAGAAAAGTAAAAGCATAAATCTCTAGAACAGGCTGAACGTTTTGATATCAGAACGGTGTCTGTAGCCCAAACGCTGCTTGAGTTTTTAGCGACCGAAGGTTTTTGGAGTACAAGAACAATACTGTGAATGCTTTGCAGCATTCACAGTAATTCTGGATTTAACAGAGAGACAATGAAGAGAAGCCATTATGGGAGAAATATGCTGTCTTTCTAGTCCCTGTCAGAACTCTCACTGCAGCATTTTGGATCAGCTGAAGGCTTTTCAGGGAGTTTTTTTTTAAGACAACCTGATAGTAATGAATTACAATAATCCAGCCTAGAAGTCATAAATGCATGAACTAGTTTTTCAGACTCACTCTAGGACAGGATGTTTCTAATTTTAGAGATATTACGCAAATGCAAATGCAAATGCAAATGCAAATACAAAAAAAAAAAGCAGTCCTACATATTTGTTTAATGTGCATTGAAGGACAGTTCCTAGTCAAAAATAATTCCATGATTCCTAACATTGTTACTGGAAGCCAAGGTAATGCCATCCAGAGTATCTGGTGAGACACCATGTTTCTAAGATTTGTAGGGCACAGTACCATATCCTCAGTTTTCAAAATTTAGAAGCAAGAAATTAGAGGTGATCTCTTTAAGACATTCCTGCAGCTTAACTAAGGCGTGTGTTATCTGGCTTTATGGACAAATAAAGTTGGGTATCATCTACATAGCAATGAAAATGTATGCTATGCTTTCTAATGATATTGCCTAAGGGAAGCATGTATAATGTAAATAGAATTAATCCTAGCACGGAACCCTGTGGAACTCCATAATTAACCTTAGTGTGTGAAGAAGACTCCCCATTTAAATGAACAAATTGGAATCTATTAGATAGATATGATTCAAACCACTGCAGTGCAGTGCCTTTAATCCCTACAGCATGTGCTAATCTCTGTAATAAAATATTATGGTCAACAGTATCAAACGCTGCACTGAAGCCACTGTTGGAGGCCATAAGGAGATGATCAGTTAGCTGTTTTACAACTACTCTTTAAAGAATTTTTGAGATAAAAGGAAGGTTGGAAATTAGCCTATAATTAGCTGCAGGGTCAAGTGATGGCTTTTTAAGTAATGGTTTAATTACTGCATCTTAAAGGCCTGTGGTACATAGCCCATTAATAGAGATAGATTGATCATATTTAAGATCGAAGCATTAATTAATCAGCCACTATAATTATTTTATATTGAACTGAGAACTAAATAAGATAAAAAGTCTGCAAAATCAGATAGAAACTCTAATTGTGGGCCAGATGGATGATAGAATAACAAATAAAATTATTTTTCCCTTTTCCAATTAGGGTATACCAGGCTAAGAATCAGGCTTTCAAATTAACTCTGTCTGGGTCTTGATGAATAAACTGGAGTGGAAGATTGCTGGTATTCCTCCTCCTTGGCCTGTGCTTTGAGGACTCTGACAGTATGATTCAGGGGTGTTGATTCATTTAGACTAACATAAACATCCTGCTGTAACCAGGTCTTTGTAAGGCAGAAAAAAAACTATATGTTGATCAATTATTAAATAATTCACTAACAAGGACTTAAAAAGAGAGACTTAATGTTTAACAATCCACATTTAATGGTTTTATTCTTTAATGCAGTTGAGGATTTTATATTGTTCTTTCTTTGTGAATTTTTATGCTGAAATTGTTTTTTGTTTTTTTTTTTTGCTGATGTTTCGTTTGTTTTTTGGTGGTCTGGGAGCAGATGCATTCTCTATGGGGATGGGGTTTTGGGGGCATGACAGGAGAAGAGAAGCTGCATAGAGGTATGTAAGACTGCAACACTGGTTCTTGGTCTCAACCCTGGATAGTCATGTTTTGGCACGTTTAATACATTTGGCCAGATTTCTAGAAATGAGAGCTGCTCCATCCAAAAAGGGATGTATGCTGTCTCTCGTAACAAGACCAGGTTTTCCCCAGAAAGTTTCCCAATTCCCATTCCCAATTATCTATAAAGCCCACATTATTTTTTGGACACCACTCAGACAGATAGCAATTCAGGGAGAACACGAAGCTAAACAAGTCACTCCTGGTCCAACTGGGGAGGGGCCAAGAGAAAACTAGAGTCCAACATTGTTTTGACAAAGTTACACACCCATTCAATATTAACTTTAGTGACCTCCAATTGACGTAACCAGGTGTCATTACTGCCGACATGAATTATTATTTTACAAAATCTACATTTAGCCTTAACCAGCAGTTTCAAATTTCCCTCTGTCACCTGCTCTGGACCCTGGAAGACAATCAGCTATGGTTGCTGGTGTCACTAGCTTGTAACCAGATTTGGTAAAATGACTCAGAAATCGCAGGGGCAAATTCTTAGGCAAATAACTTATGAATCAGTGTTGTATTGTGGGTCATTTCCAGGTTCACGGGATGTTCTTAGCAACAAGGGAGAGTTCGCTTACATGTTTTGGGAGCTACTATTGGCTACCAGTGAAGTCATCATTAAAATACTTAAATTAAAAAACTTTGCATATTAGATGTGCAAAGAAAACATGTAAGCAATCTCTCCCTTGTTGCTAAACATCCCGTGAACTGGTACTTCTTAAATAGCATTTTTCTACTCTACTTTAAGTACTCATGCACAACATGCCTAATTCACACATTCACACAAACACTTCTTTCATTCAGTTTAACATGGACACACATTCATGCTTCAATGGATCCACCAGAGAGAAACTTGGGGTTCAATATCTTACCCAAGGATACTCTGGCATGCAGACTGGAGCCACCAGGGCTCGAACCAACCTACAGATTAGTAGATAACCGGCTCTACCTCCTGAGCTACTGTACAGCCAAGGTACCTTAGTCTACCTCAGTCTACAGGGACCTGGCTAGCTACAGGATTTTCCAGGGTGCAGAGACGGGTGTCCAATTCACTGAGCTTGGCCTCCAAGGCTATAAACAGGTTGCATTTATTACAAGTAAAGGAGGCAGAGGAGTAACTAAACATTTGACACACTGAGAAGGAAAGTGTGGAAGGGACAGATGAAGAAGCCATGCTGTTAGTGACTTGGTAGAGCACCAAGTTAATAGCTATGCTAAGCTAGCATATCCCTGAAGACACAGTAAGTGAATACTATAATTTACAGGTGATTCAGCAGAGAGTGTGCTTTGGATTAGACAGGTGAATATAACATTATGAAATAAGTCATTAACTAAAGGTTTATAATCAAACGAACTACACAAAACACCACTGTGATTTGTAACAACAACTGGAAGTGATACAGTACCATAGTAAGAGCCAACACCAATGGTGTCATAAAACGTCTGTCAATCTGACTGAATATAAAGTGGTTTAATACCTTCTGTTATTATTGTGTTGAGGTATATATAATATTATCATAAACCAGCATTTAGAACCACTACCCATGATTTTGTTCTTTCATATTCTAACATCATTTACTATAATGTGGCTTATCCCTGTTGCTCACTGAATGCAGGGTTCTCGTATAGGAAGACGTCCAAGTGGCAAATATGGTGAGGCCTTGGAGCATACTACCCTACCCTCCTTCCCTCTTGTGCTTGGAATCTAGGTTTCCCCAGCCCTCTAGGGGGCAATGTTATTTTTGTCACAGAATAGTGTGATCAGCCACAAGCCCCAAGGCCCAAAAATTACTAACCCTAATTTAGACCCCTGCCGCAAAGAGAGCTCAGTCAATTGTGGAACCACACTGAAGAATTTTGTCCCCTGCTATGGGAGCATTTTTATCTACAAATAAGACATAAACTCTCATTATAGTAGAAGCTGTCCTATTTCTATTAAACACCCCACCCACCTCTTCTCAGCAGACCCTCCTACTGGTGGCTTCAGAGAAACAGTACATCTCTATGCACACACACACACACACACACACACACACACACACACACACACACACACACACACACACACACACACACACACACACACACACACACAGCAAAGAATATCAGGCTCCGAGTGTGGCCATACGGGATGCTAGTAAAGATAATCGTTCTAAACATCTACACAATGTGATAACTTTAATTTGTGGCACACAATAGCCATAAATCTGGATATTTTGAGTGTTTTTTCATTGTGATTTTAACCACCTGAATAATCTTTTAATAATGATAAGATTTCATTAATTTCCTATTGAGACAATAGGGAGCTAAAACAAAGAAATAAGGATCTAATTAGCTTATTGAAATTACTACCAAAGAGTCCATTAGAAAAGACAGTAATTGTGTGGCTTTTTGTTAAAGACTGTCAGCTTTGCTAAAGGGCAGCACCACAGCATTAATCTCCGAGTGAAGCTATCAGCACTCCATTTTTCAATTTGGAACAAACAGAGCAGCAAAACAAAAATCTCACTACACTGTCTCAGCTCGGAGGTTAGCCATGTGACTTCAAACTCTGCCTCAACAGATGGCATACGTAAAGCTTTTGATTAATATGCAGTTATTTGTGAAGATAAAAAAAGAAGTTGCATTTGCTTTAGACTTTCAAGCATAGTGGTCACTACAGTGGACAGCTATTCAAAAGCTGTTCTCTTGTATATTTATATGTTTTGTTGTTATAGTTGCATATCAGCCAACACAGTGGATGCTTGTGCGACTTCCTGTAGGCTGCTACCTATTGACCAGTCATGGGAAGTTGTTTTTGTTATTTGGATGTTGGCATGTTTGTGTAACTCCATGCAAACATTCATAAAAAAATTTCAATTGCATTTTTTTTAATGCTTAAATAGGAATAAAAACACTCGGGGAAAAACATCTTGACTGAGGTTCTCATAATTCATGCATGAAAGGGTTAACAGCCTTCTTTTCTCAATCCTCTCTTATGATCTATGATCTAGCCGTTCCCTTGGATCAGCCTTTTTTTCTCAGGATTTAGCCTGTCAGTAAAAATCTCGACTTTGTTCCTTCAGAAAATCCATTTCCCACTCTGTGAGTGGCCAACACATCTCGTTTTTCCAGTTCTCTGTCTCTCCAGCTGCCTTTCTCTTGGTCCCCCCCCCTTGCCCTGGTAGGCCACCATTTCTCTGGGACCCTATCACTTCTCTAGCTGCTTAATGCAGTCCCTGCTCCAAAACAGCCATGTGTCTTCATGTGTCTTTCCTTCCTCTATGTTGGCCCAGATGGATGGGCAACACAAACAGCCAATGAATCACAGTGAGAGATGTGGGAAGGAGGGGGGCAGGGATATATCATCTATGCTGGTGGCTGGAGCCCAAGCAGCTTAGAGCACTGGATGAGCATAGTGAGATCAGTGCAGTACAGCACAGATAAGCTCAGTACAGGCCCACACAACACAGAAACTAACACTACAGCATGCAGGCACAAATACACCAGGAGAGCCAACAATATGAGCATGAAGCACTAATGTTACTGCTATTGTAACCTTGACACAAAATGCCTCACATGTTGGGCCATTTGTCACGCAGTCTTCAGGCAAGGTCAAGAACTATAAACACAACTCTGTGATGTGTAGTCGCATTTGAAGTGCTTCTACCAGTTCTGCAGACTTAAACAACACACAATGGATTCTGTCATGTATGGGAACTTTGTACGTAATAGCTCAGGTGACAGCGTAATTGTGCAAACAGCCAAAAAGCAGGCCGTAGCAGCTTGGCGATGTCTCCGCTGTTGAAGAACGCTGCCGGCAAAAAGCCGTAGTCCCTCACTGTGAACTCACAGAGCAAGAAGACAGCAGGGAGAGAAAAAAAAAATAACGAAAAGCTCAGCATGAGACGATTAGGATCTTTAATATTCATAACTGTTCAGTTTGCTCTCTTCCAGAGGGGAGCAGTTTAATCAGTCAAAGTCATGTTACTTCTAAAGGAATGACAGCACACCAGGGACGGACAGCGTCATGCTGTGGTGAGCGCCAACTCAACACTGTGCCGCCAGTGTGACTGCCGTAGCCTGTTAGGCCTTTCCACTGAGCATTAACTTAAAGGGCACTCAACACATTGCCGCCTGTGTGATCTGGAGGATCTTGAAAAACAGGCCCACAATGCATGTGTTTGACTGAGAGGGCACTTGAGAAAACACGACACAGACTGTACATGTGATTGCGGCTTTGAATAAGGTACTTGACACATTCTCTAATGACCCCTTTAGCTCGGTTTATGGGAATGCTTAAGTCACCTTGGAGACCAAAAGACTGTGAAATGACTCTTGTGGGGTCACTTAACCTTCTCACAACAACTAATACAGTGAGGGAAGACCCTTGGTAAATTTTTCAATGACATGTTTTGAATGACAGTTGGCTGCTGTAAACGGTGACAGTCATAATGTCAGGCTAATTGGAAAAAAAAAAATTCTAAATATAGAACAGTTTTCTCGAGGGTCTTTCCCACAGTGTTGAATTAAACATCACAATACAGCATCTCTACTTCTTCCCTGACTGACATGCATGATCGGGAAGATCATGGCATGTCTACTAAGAGAGTGTTTGAAGGACACGTCACAGCTGCAATGTTGTCTCCATACAACACCTTGTGTGAGGAGATAAATATGATATGATTAAAGTTTGAGTAGAGACTGCTGTTTGTTATAGCTGTTGATAAAATACTTACATCAGAAGGTCACAACTGTGTCATGGGCCTAAAAGCTGCTCAGTGTGTATAGCAGTGCATGGAGATGTAATATCATGCAGCAGTTAGTCCATTAGGGGGCAGCAGACTGAGTACCAGCAGCTGCAGCAGTAGCAGCAGCAGCAGCAGCAGCCAGTGGAGCCTGTCAGAGTGAGAGCAGTCTGCTTTAAGCTCTTCATTCTGTCTTCTCCACTCGGCCGGGATTAAGGCCAATCATAGAAATCACTGAGTCAGAACGTCCCACAATAACAGATGGAGGGACTTTCCACTCCAGAATTTTAAAACATCACAGACAAACTCACTTTCACTTTGCCTCGCACCCTCGCCGCCATCACTCCCCCCCCCACTGCCACCACCACCATCTTTCATTCTCGCACCATCCTTTTATCTCTCCTCTCCGCTCGGCTGTTTTATCCTGCCATCATATGCTGTACTCCATTTCTCTCCATCTGTCTCAGTTTACTGCCCCCAAACTTTCTCCCTCCACTAAAGCCATATTAATTCCAACAACACACTCAAATCAACTACAGAGGAGTTTAATTGACTTCACAGATTGGAGAATTTCTCTGTGAAGTATTCTGAACTGGGAAGGAGCTTGAAAACTTATGACATGTTTTTACTGCTACACAGTCTTCTGACAGACTATCAAATTTCAAGATCGCTGCACAAAGTTCCTCCAAAGAGGACACTGATTATAACCATAGACTTTCCTCTTTAGAGTCACCAATGTAAAAGTCCATAATGAGGCGCAATAATGACCCTTAATTCCAAGTCCCTGGTTGGTTAGTTACTGGCAGCTGGGTATTGTAGCCCTTATTAGTTAACTCTGACAGAGGATGTGCATGGATGGGTGGGAGACCCTGTCTTTGTTCTGTGATCCAAAGCACCCTGTGGCAGGCCCGTTTGCAGAGGCTGTGTGTGTGTGTGTAGTGCTATTGTAGCATGTGCTGAGATAATCCCTGCCTTTGTTTCTCACCCATAATCTTCCTCCACCACAACGGAAATGTTAACACTGTCTTTTGCGTTTCCCCACTCATGGCAGCACATTCCCAATTCCACTTCTCTGTTGGGGCTGAATCTGGAATATGTGAGATGTCACCTACCCACAGCAGCATCAGCTCACCAGCTTTTCAAAATCAAACACTCTTTTTTTTTTTCTACACTCCACACAGACTCGCGGAAACACTACATCTCCAAAGAAGATTGCCAGCATTGTGCTGAAGCTTCTGTGTAGTTCACTGAGACAAAAAAGGCAGCTGTCTTTCCTCTGGAACAATAGCAGCTGCAAAGAGCTCCTGTAACCTCATAATGGTTCTTCAGAGTTACGCTGAAGTAATCGACCTTGATCATCAGCTCTTGTATACTAATAGGTCTACTTTTAAGTTTATGATATGGATATAATCAAAATACGATGATGTTAGAAGCAATATCACGGAAGCAAAGGTGCTAATCTAATATATTACTGACTGCTGAAGTATCGCCATAAAAACAATTCTCACTAAAAACTAATTCTCCTCTAATTGGGATGCTCTTTGTTTCATTTGAGATACACTCAAAATAATATGCATTTCACTCATTAAACCACAGAGCCTTTGAAGCTAAGTGGCAGACTCATCATAGCACAGAATGAGGCCAAAGACCATTGTGCTACACATTATCATTCACTGGAGCTACTACCATTGTCATTTCAATTAAACCTCCTATGGGATAAGTGTTACAAACAGCTCCATGTAGATAAAACTGTTTGCAGACAGGCACACGTGCATTCAAATCTAGGAAGCCACACAAGTCACCATGCACAACTGCAGCACACGTGTGTTACGGTCAAACAAGGTCACTGCAAGAACATCCTAGTAAGCAACTACCATAAAGATCTGCAGCCTTGAATGCTCACAGGTAGCCATGATTCCTACATGCAGAGGCCAGCAGGGGGCTCAGGGTGAGTGTGCAGACAGAGCAGTGTGTTGATGGGGCCAGGATCAGCTCAGTAACATGCGAGTGTCTGGCTGGCTGGGCTCACTGTCCATTGTTTGACAGATAGTCACAGACGTGCCCAGCCTTTCCTGCTGTTACTGGCATCAACCAGACACAGGAGCAAGAGAAAGAGAGAGAGAGAAAGGAAGTAACATTACAGAAGATAACTTCTCTAACAGCTCATAAGGCAACGACCTTGCGGGTGACTGAAAGAAAATTGCATACCCGTTGTCTTGAACAAGTGATGAATAAAATACATAAAACAAATAGAAGAAGCCTGGTGAAATTCCACAAGAAAGAAACTGTGAACACCACTGCCCTTTTAGGCGGCACATCTGTTAACAGGTGCATGTGGCTGCATGGACGATCCGCACCGCACGTTGCATCCACCTCCTTGTGAGTAGGTGGAGCGGCTGGGGAGGGACAGCATCAAACAGGAGGCAAATGCCTCCAGAGGGTAGTGTGATATAAGCACGCAGTGACACAAACAGCAACCGCAGAACAAGGCGAAGAGCTGATGTCTGTACTCCACCGCTGTTCTATATTTCAGCAATCTGTTATTTGTGTCGCATCATGACAAAAACCCCAATCATTGCCAAAGCACACACGCAAACATCCAAAATGAGCATGAAAGCAGCGGTAGCTAACATCTTGAATGAAAGACAAGCATGATTGTACATACACACAGACACACTAAGGCACACTTTTAATCACCACTGGTCACACATCAAACCAACACAGACTCCACTGAGACGTATGTTCATACTGTACACTTGCAATCAGGCCAAAAGAGCCCTCATTAATCAACAGGCAATCAGTTATACAATCATTTGTATGCGGTGTGTCCCTTTTCTGGTAGACATATGCTGAGTGCTGAGCTTGGATAGAAATACAGTTGGACAGAGTCAGATGTGTGCTGCTGAAACAAATGAGACAATGTAGACAATTTAATGGGATGGAGACAACCAAATATCCAAAGCTTGAAATTATACAGAAACAACTCAATGTGCAATACCAGTGAGGGTCGATAGGTGCTGGCTCAAAAAAGTCTATACTACCCCACAAGTCATTAAGACATCATGAATAAAAACGCCTCCTGATCACTGTTCTGGTTGACTATTTGAAAATAGTCAAATAGCTATAAGGCCTTCTTTGGGAGTGTGATCCTTGATTGACATACCCGATCTGGAGTGACTGATGAGGACTGTCAGGTGGGTGAATCAGCATTAAGTTAGTATGAACATAATTTTGACTCAGTTGTGATATAATGACTGTTATTTTGTCATCATTTTCTGGTGGAGTAAGCAAAATAGCTCCACAGATAGTTTTGTTGTTTGATTGTTTTGATCTGTTTGCAGTTCTTTGGTTAATTTGACTAAAATACCCTGGAGAGATTTCAGCAGCCGTTTTTCTATGTTTGATTATTTTCTTAATAGCATCCCATTTTAATGCACTCTACATGCAATTTTAGCATTCAGCATTTTATCTATTACCTAACAGGTGATTCTCGAGTCATTATGGTTTCAAGTAGAGCGCAACCGATTTTTAAGACCAACACTGATAATAATATTTGATTATCTAAAAATCGGATGCTATTTTTTTTTTCTTTTCAGACAAGTCGTCAATTAGTCTCAAGAGCTTAAAAAAAAGGTGACTGGACTTTAAGTTTTTGAAGATGTCTCATCTCTCATCCAAGAGGCTTCTTCAGTTCTAAAACCAAAAGGTGGACAGTCCCAGGCATTTAAACCCTAGTGGGGGTTGTTTCCTTAAAGAAGTCCAGTTGCCTTTTTATTTCTGTTTATGCTCTGCCCAACTGTTGGAAACTGCTGAGTATCGTCCTCCAGGAAAGATGGCGATGACCAGGAAACCATTCTCTAGGCCTTCTTCTCCAGTGCAAACTAATGGATAGCATCATCACCTAATACAATGAATGTGTGGAGGTTAGGAAATTTCTTCCAAAAATTGCACCAATATTGAATCTAATAAATTACAATATGCATTTTTAAATTTTTTTTTTTTAAATTGAGTCTTCAATTTGTTAAATGTAATTAAGATGACAAGAAAAAAAAAATCACCATAGTGATGCACAAATGGTCAGGATAAGAAAAGGGAAAAAAAGAGAAAAAGAAAAAAACAAGATAAAGAAAGGCAGTTTTTTTTTTTTTTTTTTGCTCAGAGTCATACTAATATAATCTCAGTCCATCAGCTTAGCTGGGCTTCGTTTCACCTCACCTTTCCACAGTGATGTCTGCAGTTCAAGGGCAAGCGGTATATTTTTTCTGTCTATTTTTGCCCTTTACTTCAATCAGCCTCCCTCTTACTTGAAGATCGCTGATAGTTTAATGAAAGGAGTTATACTGCGGGGGCTTATAAGGGCAGTTCTAATTCAACTAAAAGGCCATGATGTGTTTCCTAAAAGCTATTTTATGTCTTGCAGATTTACCTTGCTCCCTCCCCTCTGTCTTTACCATTACAAAGTGAAAGTGTACGCTGTCTGACAAAACTGCTGTCAAAGTCCAAGAAAGCTCAGTGACAGTAGTTGGTGTTTGACAAAGTATATCACTGACAATGCATGGCCAGTCCGTTGTTGAGGATTTACACATGTGCACACATGAATACAAACCTTCGGTCATATTTATCCATGCACACGCACACACAGACACACTCGCACGCATACTCTATCCTAGCAGCCATAAGAGAGGCAAACATGCAGACACGGCTGTCTCTCAAAGCAATTACAGCAGACTGAAACCAAATTAAATTTGAAGCCTAGAGCAACACTAGCGACTGAATGTCTATGACAGATATGACAGGGGAGGAAGGGGAGTGCTGCGGGACCAAAGGGTGGAAGGCATGATGGAGAGAACGCCAGGTGTGGGTCAGAGAGGAAGTGAAAGCTACTTGGATAGAAGAGCAAATAGACAGAAGTGGGGCAGAGAGCTGGTCCCATGCAGAGAACATCGGGAATGAAGTCGACTAAGATTTAAAGGACCATACAGATGGTTTAGGATGTGTTAGCTCAAGTTCCTGCAGACACTTGCAAAAGCATACCACATGTTTTTGGACTGATGTTGTATCTTTTTTTTTAACAATTATTTCAGCTTGGCGATTTGCTTAAGTATTAACAGTAAATGTCTATCATAATATTCTGCATCTTCTTTTTATCCAGTAAATACATTTGTGGCAACAGCATACTGCAGCTGTGACAGCAAACCCCCACCCCCCGAAAAGGAAGAGAGAAAAATTGTGCAATATCATCATTTAACCTACAGTTTTATCCATGTGAGTTGCTTTTTTTACTCTAATTAAAGTAATGGAAATGGCTTCTGAAAGTTGGGAACTCAATCTGAAACCATATGGTATGCTTTGGGACAAAATATTTGCAATTAATGGAGTAAAACTTGCAAAGCGACTTCAGAAAGCATACACTACAGTTCACAGGACTTCGCCTATGGAATTCATGTTAAATGTAGTATATATTACAAATAATCATTTATTAAATGAGTTGAGGGGGGCGATAAAAAAAACTACAGCATTATGTTGAAATGAAATGAAAATGTGCTTTCATTGGATAAACCACATTTAAAAAAAAACCAAAAAAAAAAAACCTTAAAACTGGAAACTGATACCATGCAAGCAGAATTATGCTATCTGTAGACCATTTAGCAATCACAAACATGTGCTCGTTACAGGCATACAGATTAGCTCAGTTTCCAGTTCTCCACGAGATATCATTTCTCCATTTTCATTATTCTAGTCCAAGAAATGACAGGATTAGTTGTGGCGGCTTTTAAACATCTGATGTTATCTCGCTCTCCTGGGTGAACAATTAATCCCCCTTATTTCCCTTCTTCTCATCACCCTCTCTCTCTCTCCCGCCATCCAGGCTTCATCTTGCCTTCTTTTCTTCTTCCTTTCCTTCCCCTTTTTTTTTTTTTTTTTTTTTTTACTAGAGAGAAATGAAGCTAAGTGGCACTAGACAGTGGTCTACAATTCAACACTTCACTCGCATTCATGCTCTTATGGTCACTTCATCGTTGTGTTATTGTTTTTTAAGGTTTGGTGTGTTTAAAAAAAATTTGAACATGAGCAAGAACAATATTACATGGATCTATAATCAGGTTTAGACTACAAGTAAAAATATGAAATGCATTGATTAAATGATAATCTGTCACCCTTCAACTGTCAAAGTGCCTTCTGACTAACAAATAAAGGACACTGTCTTCCTTGTGTGGAGAATAACAAGCTTGCAGATTTTCATATGTTAATGCAAATGGCATCTACTAACTATGCAAATGTTTGATCAGTCTGCTATGGCTCGTCCTCATGCAGTTTATGCTGCTCAGCCACTGAGAGACGATTTGTCGAATATTTGAGTGAGCAGCGATGCTCAGAATTCAGCTGAGACTAACACATGCAAGATTCTCAATATGAGACCATTTGTAGAAACAGGTAGAACAAAGAGGAAAATTAAAGATGTAATTATTAAAAGGTTTGAAAAGGTGTGTCTGTAACTGCTCGGAGACCCACTGTGACACTATGCAAAAATATAGCTCAGTTCTTTTTTTCCCATTTTAAACTCTCTCTTAAAGAATCCCAAAGCTTTCTTTTCATTACAGTCAGATGTGGATAGACTGTGAGTGCTTCTTCTGAGCTGCTGATGCACTAGAGTGACTGGTATTGTGTTTTTTTTTTTCCTCTTCCTCCTCTGCTTTTTTTTGTGAAAATTAATCTGGACTTCAAAGTGTCATCAAAGAAAAGGCTGATCTTAATTGTGCCATATGCAAAGTATATTCTAGAGTTTAATGTAGGACAATTTCCTATATTATTCAGAATAAAATTACAAAATAAACTGTAACTGAAATACCTTTTTTCCTGGATAAGTTACAGTGTGTAAAATGCAAAGCTTAAATATGATGTAGGCACGATAACTAAGTAACACTGCAGAGAAATCCCTCTGAATAACTTTCATGCCTCTACGTTGTCTAGATGTGACATATAGAAAAATAAAAGTACAACTGCTGGGTGCAAAGAGCGCTCACAGCCTATCAGGAGTCCTGCCATCACACACTGCGCTTGCAAATGTTGTAATTTAAAACCTTGCTGACTCATGAATGCACTGGTGCCAAGCTCACTAGACAATAGAATAAATCTGTAAATAAGACATCTCTGTGGTTGTTGGAAAGCAGATTTTTTTTAACTTTTCATATATTAGATAACATTTAATACTTGAATATAAACTGAGTTTGATAAAGAGCAAATTATTCAAAAAACGAATTATTCAAATACACCATTACAGTATTACTACAGTGGTACTAGCTACTATAGGTTCAGTGTTGAGGCTCTCTATGGGCAGAAATGACACAAAATATTCATATTTGTCTTTTTTTTTAGTGTAAAATCACCTAAAAAATAATAGTTGTTGTGTTTTTGTGAGCTTACAATGAACCTTTTATGTAAAAAGCACAGCCTGCATATAAAAGATGTTGGCAGCCACCATGACATTACTTGTTGGTTTGTGGTTTTCGCTCCACCCTGTGGGGGTGGGGGGTGGGGAGCAGGAGGTTCAGAGTTCAGTGCTAGGTTCAGAGAGGCTGGGTTGTACAGATATTGCACATCATTTATACCAGTGGTCTCAAACTCGCGGCCCATGGGCCACATCCAGCCCCGTCCCCTACTTCCGGTCCGCGATTTGATGTCAAAAATATCAGTAAATATGACCGTTTAAGTTACTTTTTTGACATTTCACTTTCCTCTCCAATTAAGAGGAGTTAGCAAAATTGAAGTGTGAACTGTTGATGTAAATAAAATAAAAGTCTCTCTACTCGACTTGTTTCAACTTGAATATTTTGGCTACTGCCATTTTTGAAACTGGAGCTAAGTGCAGACACTGTACCCTCACATGGTAGTGACTAGTCAGTCAGTAGACACTCCCTAAACCCACACCCTTCTATTTTACATGTAATTTATAGAATGAAAACCATGTTATATATATTTTTTAAAAATTTAATCATAAACTCATCAGGTTTCCTGAGTCATCTGTTTAGAACCAGAGGAGTTGCGCCCTGCTGGCCATCACAAAGAAGGCAGGTTTACCACACTGGCACTGCCTTCCCTTTTTAGACAAAGAGCTACATGTACATCCATCTTTTACATAAAGTCTATGATACAGAGGGAGTGAGTCCTCTTCCACAGCATCCGCCGTGGTGCACCACCATGTTTCTACAGTATCCCAGAATGAATGAATGAAATTAAGTGCCTTTCACATATTTTGTGATGTTAGCAGCTACGTTGGCTTCACCTGCATGCTTGGAAGGATGAAAGGGTGTGGCAAGCGGTATTCAGTTGGATGTCAATAACAGTACACACAGCTGATGCTTTACATGCTGTCAGCTCATCTAAACAACCAAATTTTAAACAACAGATAGAGGCATCTGTTCCTGTTGCGTCTACAATGCATACATGTATTTATGTCGCATTAATGTCATTGCTTTGAATAATTCAAGACGCCGGTGTAACCCATTATCCCCTTTGGCTGACCAACATCCAAATGGGTTTTAAAGCAGAGAAGAGACTGAATTTTTCCATAAACTGACATCAAAGCAGAAAATAAAAAAGAAATAAATAAATGCCAATTCATGCTTGATTAATTCCTGCATCTAACCTTTAGTCATTCTGTTGATAATATTCACATTTTCTCACAGTGGAAATGTTTTGACATTATGTGCATATGCATAAAGTGTAATGGTTTAACCAAAAAACAAACATTAACCAGTTTGATCCTTTTATTCTAACTTCTGGGATCTTTCTGTTATGTCAGTTGATCTGACTATTTTAGTGTTTGACAGTTTTGTACCAACATGAATATTATTACCAACATGTGTTAATATATGTGCATTAATAAAGTGATGCTGTAAAGAGATTTTACAGTTGGATTCAGAATTTAAGCTAAAAAGAAAAAAAAAAGAACATCTATAGCGATAGCATTGGCTGTGATATACTGTAAGAGAGAAGAACTTGGATCATTTATGCTGACCATGAGAATAAAACACAGCTCCGGATAAATGAATGATAAGACAGGGGGTAGAGCCTGGGGCCTACGAGAACGCTACCACGTCAAATCAGTGTAACATGGCTGAAGTACAAATATTAGAGATATCTCATACTTGAATTATCAGTTTTAAAACACACACACGTACAGATTCCCTCACTCAAAAGCACACACAGATATGAACAAAAACCCATCCACATACATCTGTTTCTGATTGAGCATTGTGCAAGGGCAGAGAGTGAAAATACCTCATTTAAATAATTTCAAAAAGAACAGACTCATTTTTGAAAATGTGTCGTACACACGGCAGCCTGATGGTATATTCAGTATCATTCTAGACTAACATTGGTCAAAGATTATAGCGGGTAGCCCATTCTGTCTGTCTGTGTGGATGAAGTCAATTTAGAAGAAGGCATTTCCAGCTTCTCATTACCCAAGTGGTATACACTGCGCACCTTTTATCTCACCTATTACATGCAACAATACAACACACTGCAAGAAAGACAACTCCATAAAATAAAATGGCAGTGTGGAATATCTTAAATTACAGAAAACCCATTGCAGGAAAGAAGGAAATGGTGAAAGATAAAAAAAAAAGTAGATTCATTTAAAAAAGCACAAAGTGTGATTCAGGGAGAGAGAGAGAGAGAGAGAGGGAGAAAGCTAGGCAGCACTGAAGCAGTCTAACCTTGACAGAGTGCATCTTCTGACAAGCATCTGCCTCCTGTAATAATTTAGAAATAATCTCCATCCACAAAGGCCCAGCAGTCTGGCAGAGTAAATGCTCTGTGCCTGATCGATCACTCCGATTCAGCCAGCTGCCGGTCTCTGTGTGTGCAGGCCTAACATCGATCTCAGGCCTTCTCCCCCTCTGTCGTACAGAGGAGCGTGATAAAGTGAGGATGAGGATGAAAAGGTGCGCGCGAATGGAGATGGCAGTGGTGATGGCAAACTGAGAAGAACAAAAATGATTCAAAAGCTAATTTCAGAAACAACGGCACAAAGTAAAAAGAAAACAGAGCGGAAGAAAATTGAAAAGAAACGTTTTATGTCAAAGAAAGTGAATACATATCCACAAAGCTACGAGACAAAGTGAATTCAGGCTATTATGCTGCTTCCCCATGATGCTTTGCTTTATGACAAATACTATCCACTGGACAACAGACGATCCTTTTGTTACAAGCTTTTTTTTTAGTACAGCAGGTGGCCACCCAGTTTTAGAAAAGAGGAATACACACTAGCGCACACAGGCACATCCCATCAACACATCCAATTACTACTCAGCGTTGTGACAGCATTAACTGCCACTGTGCATTTGGCCCCTAGCAATTAATTGACTTTTAAATAGTGTGCCATTAGCACCAATTTAAATGAATAGATGTACTCCTCCGCCTTCACTTAGCACACTTTGCTGGGGCTGACTTTAAGAAGCACTACCACTGTGTCATCTGAAATGGCAGTGCAGCTAGCAAGGTTTCAAAAAACGAGGACAAGAATAAGCCATGCCACTGAAATATGTGATTATCATGTATATAAACCATGATTACAGTATCAGTATTAGATATTCACACTAAGCCATCTGCATACAGTGAGTGAGTAGTGTAACTTTCCAGGTTCTGTCAGAAACAATGGGACAAAGAACAGTTTTGTGTGTGTGTGTGTGTGTGTGTGTGTGTGTGTGTGTGTGTGTGTGTGTGTGTGTGTGTGTGTGTGTGTGTAGACTGTTCCTGTTTGCTTTCAGTTCAATTTACTCGCTAACATTTCTCTATACAAAGTCGCCTTGGTATTTGCATTAATAAGCACTCGCATTGCAGTGCTTAAATGTTTACATGCTTTCATTGTACATGCCAAATTCAGGTCGATACTAATATTTGTTTAAAAATATGCAGTAAATGCGTAATTAATTTGCATTTTTAGTTAACATTTGAGTAATATTGCAAATGAGCACAGAATGTAAACAACTAATGGAAGTAGCCATCATCCACTGGTTTGTGGCCAATTCTTTTGCAGCCTGAAAGCTTGCATGGTGAGTAGTGGCAATATTTGGACAAAAACTACATTAACAACTAACATACAGAGTCTATGAATAATGCTAGCTACCTTAAATAGAAAGGTGCATCTGTAGACTGTATGGATGCATTGCACAGACACAAACACATGTTCTTTATTAGCGATGCACCAATTGTAAATTTCTTGGCCATTCTGATTTCACCTTTACCGATTTTTGCCGGCTCCAATTTTCTATGAACAGCGTATTTATGCTGTAAAGTTGCACTTTTTAACATGGCGGTCTAGGAAACAGACTTGCTTTTGAAGTCAGCCTCAAGTTTCTACTATATCCACATTTTTATTTTTATCCCCAGAAGATGGTGCTCGCAGTGAAGTACCATTACGTTTGAAAGCCTGATAATCAAGTTCATAGCAATCGCATTAAATTTGCTCTACTTTGTAAAGAACAACCTGTAAAATCAAACGTACACCCCTGAGTGTTTAATGTGCTGGATCGTGTTCAGTATTATAAATCTTACTGTAAAGGATGGGGGGTGGGGGGTCAAATGTTTGAGGCTTACTGTGATAAGCTGAACCTGAGCTTGTAAGTTTGTAATCAATGATAGGGATTAATGTGTATCAAAAAGAGGAAAAAGAGCTGGGTTGCTTTTATCTGAGGTCGCTAAGATTACAGGAGCAAAGGACAAACACAAAAAAAAGAGCAAAAAAAAGAAAGGGAGCAGGACAGTAAAAACAGGCAAGCGTAGAGAAGAGCAGCGAACAAGAAGAGACAGTGTGAGATAATTATTATCACAGAGGTGGTTTTCCAAGGTCAATATTTGAGATTCTCCTCAACTGTCTCTCAGAAGTATAACAACCCCCCAAGCTTCCTCCAGCACCTCCTCTTTCCTCCACTGCCTCGAGGCAAGCTCCTATCTTCCCTTACCTTCTTCTCCAATTTCTATGCCTTTCCTCTGTCACTCATCCAGTGGAGGAAAACTGTCCCATCCCTCTGGTCACTTCTTCCAATGAGCCAAAGCTACAGCTGACAGCTACCACATAGCTTTTCAAACACAGGGCAAATTAAATGGGCAATGAACACATCACTAGGCAATTTCTCTGTGTAGTCTGAGGAGCCACCTGTCAGTCAGGGAAGAAACAAGGTAACTGAGCATCAAACCACATCTTTCAGCCCCTACTTCATTGGCCTATAAGGAAAAACACCTGCCAATCATGAAAAGTGTTAGGTCATTATGTTAAGACGGGCTATAACAGGCTGACAGAGTTATGACAGGCTGTCAAAGCTCAAGACACTGGGGCAGAAATCACGAATGAGGAAAAGGAGGAGGAGGAGGACAAAGGGCAACGGGGTGCAAAAGAGAGGCAGGTGAACCAGAGTTTGACAGCATGAATTCAAAACTTCTCCTGAGGACTAGAAAGTAAATACAGGACTAATAAAAAGTTTGGAAAGTTTAGTTTAAAATTCTAACACCCCAAAACAACAGATATTTGAGAAAGTTCACTTTTCTTGGCCATCTTCTCTTTCCTCTCACCCTCCAACTGATTGCGGCAGATGGCCGTCCCTCCCTAAGCCTGCTTCCAGTGGAGGTTTCTTCCTATTGCAAGGGAGTTCGCCTTCCCCACCTTTGCCAAGTGCTTGCTCACAGTGTATCACACAACGTTATCTAATATTATGCAATTTTTAGCTGACGATATAAAGTGCCATGAGATAACTGTTGTTGCAAACCGGTGCTATATAAATAAAACTTGAATAAAAAGTGACTTAAACATTGAGTTTGAGAGTTCTTTGCAAATACAACAAATCTGACATCCCAGGTCAAAAGTGGGAGTCGCTTTGGGAATCTAGGGTGATTCAGACCTGCAGAGTACTGCTGGACACCACCCACACCTCCCCAACCTGCATTTTTCAGACCAGAGGCAAGAGGATGGTGGAGAACTGAATGAATAAGCTGTCAAGTGCATGCGCTGTTATTGTGAAAGTCATTCAAAAACACAGCCTTAAACAATAATGTCAGACTTAGCTACAACTATATTTTATATCATAGGCGAGGTTATGATTTTTTAATCAAATTTCAAATCAAATTTAACTGGATAATTGTCCACCTGTTTAAGAGAAGTCATTAAAAATGCTTTGTAGCACAAGAGAAAAAGGCCATTTTCACATAAATGACGAAATAACCGAACAGCTACCAGATTTCCAACCTGGAAATAATTTGGTTTTTTTTTTCACCTTAACATGTTTTCCTCACATGTTTTGTAATAAATGCAGAGTAAAAATAGAACACACTGTAAAGCATCAAATTTGCTATTCTCGTGGACTATAGATCCAATATTTAAATTGACACAAGCAAATAAATTGGACAACAACAGTTTGATGCTGTCAATAATTTTGAGAATTACTTAACTGTTTAATTCTTTCTAAAGAGACAGAACATAATCCGGTCCAGCTTCTCCAGTATAAGGTTCTGCTGTTGTTCTTTGTTTTACATGACAGTAAACAGAACATTAAAAAAAAAAAATCAGAAAAACGGCAGAAAAATAACTATTAAATCAAATTTTAAAAGTTCATATAAAATGGTTAGCCAAGCCACATGCTGACCTCAAAAATGTGCATTTGGCAAACATCATATAGAAGACTTTGAAAGTCAAAGCAGTCCCAGTGTGGGACCTCTTCACTACCACTACCAATTCACCCACACATAAAAAGAGCATGTGTAAAACAGAAGGGACGCTCTGGATATTTGTTTCTGCAAATATGCTTTAACACCAATAACAGCCCTGATTCTTTTTTTTTTTTGTCTAACCACTATTGCAGACCAATGCCACGACTGATATGAGATGATGCAACAAGCTGAGACAGACTCTGAATGGCTTCCACTTAAGGAACAAACACAACAGAAGAGAAGTGACAGCGCAGTGCAAATGAATGCAAACTTGGGAGAAATGGAATGGAGAGAATAATTCAATCTGCAGCCACCTCCCCCAGTCAGCCAAGGAGAACTGAGCTGAGGGGAAGGTGGAGGAGGAGGAGGAGGAGGAGAGAGGGCTGAGGAGTGTGATGCCTTTCTCCCTGGGCAGGGCTACGGTGGCAGGCGCCCAGATAAGCTGAGGCCAACCAAAGATTAACTGCTTGCTCTGATGGAAGAGCAAAATAAAGGCAAGCCGACCTCTGATTCCCTTGGCCTCTCTGCATGAGTGTCCTTACTCAGTGGGGACAAGTGGTGGGGATCGTGTACATTAACCATGATGAGAATTTTTAAACAGTCAACAACTGCCAAGGCAGAGAGAAACGAATGACATTCCTCCCGTGTGGTATAGGAGCTGTATGACCTCTCACAGCCTTTTAAACTCATCCCTTTTTGTCTTTAGCGTCGGACTTTTCATTCCCGCAGTCCTTCACTGGAGAATCATACAATAGCTTCGGTAGGTGCATCTGCAAAGCTTGCAAATGGTTTCTCTGAAGATCACTTCTAATTGTCTGAGCCCATTCAGTGCTGAAGCAGAGGCATTACAAAAAGACAGAACTTTCCAGGTAAAACTGAGCAGTTCTGCAAGAGCTGTAGTGGAGTAGTGAAACTGATCTCTTGGATCATTGTAGGGTTGTTGAGCTTGAGTGCTAAAGTGCTGAAAAAGGTAGATCGTTCCCATTACGCTTTCTTCACTGTTGGAGACTTGGTTAAACGTTTTCAGATGCAAGATTAAATCAAACTGTTCAGTTGGCAAGCATATGACCCCAACTTTGCAATGGATATTTTTTGGTACTGCCTCCATACGAAAGTTGTGCAAAGGTTAGGAGCTATGTGATTTTAATGCCTTGTGTCAGATATATGGGCTTGGCAAGCAGGATTTTTATAGATACTTACAAATCTGTAATTATTTCTGTAAGAGGGTTAAGGATATGAATTGTCCCAAATCATACAGATATTTATTGATGCATACAGTTCTGGCAAGACAAAAGCATTAATAATCAAACTATCATAGTATTAGTTTACTGAACAAGGACAATACAGAATATGAAACTACAACGGGAGAAAGAATTAGGCATTGTGATACCTGAGGATGTGTGCCAAACACCTTGGAAGATGCAGTCATCATCTCCTAATTCCTAAACCTGGAGGAATTTTTGTTGGAAAAATTTAACATGTTTTTTTGTTACTCTTAAACAGAAGTCCAGATTTAACTGGAACTCATCTAGTGTACTGGACAGAATGGGAGAAAATATGGCAGCTCATGAACACATATTCTGGAATTGTCCTTTCATCCATCCTTTTTTGGAAAGAAGTATCAATAATTATTTCCAACATTCTAGGTAACAATATTTCTCATAGTTTCACATCCCTTTATCTTGGACCCTCCCCAGATGGATTAAATTGTATGGATAAATACCACCTTTTTTTTTTTTTTCCTTAAATAAAAGCTTTCTTCACTCAAAAAGCTTTAGAAAAATATTATTTCATTTTTCAGTTGGACATAGTTAAAGAAAAACACTATTATTGCTTAAGTGATAAACTATAACTAATAACTTGTGAAATCTCTACACCAACTGGACTGTTTTCTTGGATGCAAACAAATTAAATTGTCTGCCAATTAGATTACACAAATGAATGCAGCGATATCTCTCATCCCCAATTCAATCACTGGTGTGTAACATGCACTTAAGTAACCAGATTCCTATCTTCCTGCAGCATCCTTTTCAAACACAAAACCACATTACTGTATTTTGAGAACCTAGATTAATCAGATAGAGATCGATAGATTTATGCAGGTAAAATGTCTTCTCTTTCTTTTCTTTTTCTTTTTAAAATCATGTATATAATGGATATGTAACTGGCCTTTGATGTGGTTTAGGTGAGTGCACGTTATTGCCGGAGGTCTTAAACAGGGACTGTGCTGTAACAGTTTGCACCAAACTGAATAAAATTCTATCCAATTTGCATAGAGAGAAAAAAAAAATGTATTGCTGAGCTAAATGCTTCTCTAAAAAACAATTACACAAACCTAATTACTAAGTATAGGAAGAAAATGCGCAAGTCTGTTTTAAAATATCAAATTAGCTTGGTAAGAATTCTGATTGTGACTGGCTGACCTACCAGATGGATGCAAAAGATGGCTCATTCTCTATACATCATGTTAATGTATTCTCTGATTTCACGCACAGATTTCTCAGCATCTGGGTTCTTTCTGTGCAGTCTGACATATTCTGTTGTGAGGTTGATACTTTCAAAAGGCTTAGTAAAACGAAAATTGACTTGTCTGTCTGTATTAGTTAGATTAACATAAATCTGGAGTTCTTGTATGTGTGTGTGTGTGTGTGTGTGTGCATGCATCTGGTTATGTAAGAGCTCCATACTGTGAAAACAGCCCTTGTTCTCACGATCAATGGTCTGTCAGGAACTAAGAACTCCTTGTCAGGACACAAGCCCATTATTTGCCTTGTCCATTCCACAAGGAATAAAAGAAGGGACTCGCTCAAGCAGAACCCGACACTCCATCACACTGGAATTAAAGCACAGCTTCCCAGGGTCAGAGACAGGTAATGGATATCAGGCTAGCATTCAGAGACAGGGATTATTTACCTCCCCAGCCACAGCTACTTACAACACACACGCAACATCCAGCCTTCCACTCAACATCTGCTTAAAAACAAAGACCTTATTTTTGCAAAACAACTTTTAAAAATGCAAAATCTATACAGGTAATGTTCAGTTTTACTGCAACATTGTTTTTTTCAATGCAAAGTACCACTCAAGCAATAAAGCAGCTGCAAATGAAAATATAATTAATGGAAAAACATTACTGTTCCCTATATTTGTGGTTTATATGCACAAAAGTTTGCACAGAAACTTGCCTCCATAGGAATCGCTGATAAAAGGGTTCCAGCAGATAATCAGTGGGGTGATGAGGGGGTAGTGGAGGTGGCGGGATCTACCACAAGAGAGGGCTGGAGTATTGGAGGTGGAGTGGATTTTGACCTGCTTAGGTTGGCAAACAATAATGATATATTTTTATTTTAACAAATCATTTTGTCATTCTACAGCAGGGTCTCGATAAGAAAAAGCAGATGGTCACACTGTGCAGTTTTCTCTTTGAAAATACAATTTTCTGTTTGAATCAGGCACTATTTTGCACATTGCTTATTTCATTTTTTTTTTATAACACAAAGTGGTATTACATATATTTTTTGTTTGATTGCTGAGGTGTTTTCAAAAGCCCCTTTCATAAAAATGATCTTTTTCAACTGTGCCCTCTAGGAAAGAAAACAACGAACAGACAAGAGTACTGCCTTGGAATAAGAAAGAAAAGAGGGCTGCGTTTTAGCACAGCAATTCCTAATTCAAGTGTCTCTGTCCTTTTCTTTCCCCTCTGTGCAGATACAAATTCGCACATGGGAGGCTGGAAATATATGTTTTATGCGGCTTGGAGAGACGGCTGCATAAAAGCACAAAGCAGTCATTTCTATTCATTTGTCTCTCGCTGACGGGGAAATGAAGGAGTGAAGCAGATGCCACTGCTACGTGAACAAGTTGCTTAAACACAGAAAGCATTTTTTTCCCCCCCGTTTCGAGAAGAAGTTGGATAATTAGAAGCTGAATCAACACCCCCCCCGTCCCCAACTTCCTGCCTGGAACCCATATTGTCACTCAAATGAATGATTTTGAGTGAGGCAGGAACACAGCAAAAAATATAAATCTTCTGCTGTACACTGACATTTGTTTAGGAGGAAAAAAAGCAGAACATTCAAATGGAGCTGAAAATTGTACATTCAGACCTAAAATAAATGTGTGCATTGGAGATGTGAAGGAAAGTGCTGGAGGCAGCACGCTGCCATGAAGCAGATCAGGTTCTGACATTTTGTCTAATGTGAAATGCTGCTAAGGAACAGTGGGTGCGATGTTGTGACCTTTATCAGTGGGAATGACAGAACGACCCAATACTATGGATAGAATCATCTAGAGATACAACAATCTGTTTTTACAACACAATGCCGTGACCTATCCCTATGTATGTGTGCGAGTGTGTTTGTTGGTAAGCCCCACTCTGTTTGTGTGCATCAGTGTGCGTTTGTGAGACCATGAGGGTCGTTGACCTTCTGACACATCTGTAGTGGGCAGCAGTGCAGTGACGCTATCGCAGGTGTTTGTGAGTGCACGGGTGACTTCTGCTTTGAAGGTTAAACAGGAAACGGCAAATTCTCTCAAGGCTTAGAAGAAGTTAGTCTGCCATACGCTGAGCGAGGAAAGTGTGTCCATTCACATGCTCGTGTGTGTGTGTGTGTGTGTGTGTGTGTGTGTGTGTGTGTGTGTGTGTGTGTGTGTGTGTGTGTGTGTGTGTGTGTGTGTGTGAGAAAGAGAGAGCGCGTGAGTGTTTGAAGTGTAATAGCTTTGCTGCAGGTTGTAACAGATGGTTGCTAATGGAAGTTCATAGATCTGAATGACAGAGGCCAGGGGATTGGGGATGAGATTATGAGAGGGAATGTGTGATTCAGTGTGTTGTGTGTGTGTGTGTATGTGTGCACATTCATGTGTTAGAGTGTGTCTACCTCTGAGTACATATGCACAATTACTGTGTATCCCTGTGAAAGTAGAGTGCTTCTAGTCCTTAGATTTTAGCCCACACTGAAATATAATTATTGCACAGACTGTCATGAAATTTGGTACAGATACTCGTGGTGGCATGAAAATTAATTCTGATGAGTTTTGTGATCCTCAGTAGCTCTAACATGAGGTTGGCATTGGTAGTTTTGAGCTACATACCCCAATAACTATTTATTAAAACTGTCCATAACATTTAGAAAAGAAAATCATTGTATTGATGGTGCCTTTAAGTGTCATATAGCACCATCATCATGTCAAAATTTTGTCCAGTTCTTGGATTTATGGCCAAATACCTTCACAACTATGAGGGTTCATCCCCAGTTTGACAACTGAGCTGCTCTCAACTTATTCTGACAAAATCAGAATATGTGATTGTGATTTAGTGAGATAATGTTAGAGAAATAGAGCCATTCTAATTGTTATATTTCAGTATTGGGTTAAGAACACTCGAGAAACATACGAGCCAAGTGTTAATGCAGTTACAATAATGTCTGCGACTGAGCTTAAAATGGCTTTAAAATATTCTACATCCAAGCCAAGAAAACCCAAAACATCAGGCAAAATATCTATTTTAAGGGAACCATTCAGAACCTGATAAATGTACCACTTATTCATTAAAATCTACAGAAACTAATGAAATTTGATATACTTTTGCCAGTCACTGCACACAGAAAGTTTTCTATTTTAACCCAAGTAGAACTCGCCCTACTTCCCCTGTTCTTCTCTAATGGGACCTGAGAGTTATAACTGCCTCTCCAAAGGCCTACAGGAAATGGAAAACCAAATTACTTTGTTAGAGTCTCCTCTTTAATTTAGTTTCTTCACTTTCTTGCAGTGCTTGCGGTGGTGGTGGTGGTGGTGGTGGTAGTGGGTGGGCTGGAGTTGCAGTATGCATCTGTATGCCTTCGACAACAGCATATACCAAATGTGTCATGCATGTTAAAGTTCTGACTGATGATTAGGTTCATTAGTTATTCTAACCATCTGACCTCCCCATAGCACTGCTCAGACACAGTCATTATGAAGGCCTTGTAATTCATTAAGCCCCCTAAATGAACACAAGCCATACTGAGGGGTGCTTGCTATCACTGAGTGTCACGCTGCGCATCGAGGAGGTTAATAATAAGTATGTGGATCAAGTTTTACTGCAATGAGGCCAGGAGCTGAGGTTAACCACTAAGATCAGATTAGAAGATGATTAGATGATTTAAAGGATATAAAAATAAAATATATAAAAATACTTTGTCTGTGTGTACTTCACTAGATATAAAACTAAAATAAGCAAATCACAATCATTAAAATGCATATATGAATATGCACATACCAGGAATACAATAAACTATGCTATGCTAATACACAAGAGGATAACTTCAAATTATTATCACAGCATATACACACTTCCATGTATTTGTGCAAAAATAAATAAATACAAATAAAAATCACTTAAATCCCATCCCAGAATGAAGAGTAAGGGGAACAAGGCTGCAGGGAAATCTCACTCCCCCTGAAAGTGAGAGACAGCTCCTTCATTTGTTATTGCATCAAGCAAACAGGAGGGACATAATCACTTGCTGTCAGTGGTGTAATTCATTGCAGTCAGAACAGCTGGTGCCATATTTGGAATGGCAGAAACTTTAAAAATCAAGTATTTTGAGTGATCTAGAAATCATGGCGAGACTTTTTTTTAAACTCTCTTCTGAAGGATGTATACAGTACAATTACAGGCACAGTAGGCAACATACAACACAACACGGCACAGTGTAGCCTAAGTGATTGAAAAGAATCACCGGCAGTCGTGCTGCAATCAGCAACCAGACCTGCATCAGACAAAGGAGAGCTTCACTTTACTAATCCTCCAAACTCTAGTACCCTCTACCACTGAGGGCCAATCCAGACCCAAGTGACAGCTCTCACTAGTCACAGCAGCTTCACCGCAGTATGATAGCAGGATCCTGATTTTTAGGACTGGTGGGTCTTTAAAAGACTGAGGGCTAAATTTAGGTGGTATAAATTGGTTATTTGTGCCGGATGCCTGTTCAATTAAAGCCAATCACTGAGGCGCCTGAGCTGTCGCTGGGATGACGATTCAAGTCATCAACCACAAACTCCAAGGAGCTAGTTGTACTCCTGATGTTACCACAGTAACAGTAATTAAACAGTTGATTTTTCTTTGTTGTTTTTTTTGGCCCACAATTAACTAATAAGCCTTTTAATTATGCACTCATTGGTCACTTCATTAGGTACACCTGTTCAACTGCTCCTTAACACAAAAATCTGTGGCAGACATGGTCAAGGTGACCTGCTGAAGCTCAAACCGACCAACATAATGGGGAAAGAAAGGTGATTTAAGTGATTTTGAATGTAGCATGGTTTTTGGTGTCAGCCTGAGCTGAGTATTTCAGCTCTTATGAACTTATGAACCACTGGGATTTTTCCACAAAAATCATCTCTACGATTTATTGAGAAAAAAAAAAAAAGCAAATATACTATGAGCAGCAGTTCTCTGGGTGAAAATGCCTTGTTGATGCCAGAGGTCAGAGGAGAATGGTCAGACTGTTTCAAGGAAAGCAGCAGTAACTGAAATAACCACTTGTTACCACCAAGGTAGCCTGTCAGCTAAGAACCGGAAACTGATGATATCATTTGCAAAGGATCACAGGCTTCAAACTGGACAACAAAAGACTGGAAAACATGTTGCCTTCTATTATGAATCTCAGTTTCTGCTGTGACACTCAGATGGTAGGATCACAATGTGGCATAAACAATTTGTTTTGGTTATGGCCCCTTAGTACCGACTGAGCATCAAACACCACAGTCTACATGAGTATTATTGTTGACCATGTACAGTAACTGGTAAATGGACTTAAATAGCGCTTTCTACTCTTGTTGAGCACTCAAAGTGCTTTATATTTGCATTCACCCATTCACACAAGCACTTTTTTTCTATATCAAAGTGCTTTCTATCTAACATTCACACACATTCATACTCCGACGGTTGCATCGAAGAGCAACTTGGGGTTCAGTACCTTGCCCAAGGATAATTTGGCTTGCAGACTGGAGTAGATGACCTGCTCTACCTCCTGAGCCACAGCCATGTCCATCCCTTTATGGCCAGTGTACCCATTTTGTGATGGCTGCATTCAGCAGAACAATGCACAATGTCGCAAAGCTCAAATAATCTCAAACTGGTTTCTTGAACGTGGCAATAAGTTCACTGTACTCAAAAAGCCTCCACAGTCACCAGATCTCAGTACAAAAGAGCACCTTTGGGATGTGGTGCAAGGGAAGGGATCTACATCATGAATGTGCAGCCAACAAATCTGCAGCAACTCTGTGATGCTGTCACGTCAATATGGACCAAAATCTCTGAGGAATGTTTCCAGCACCTTGCTGGAGCTATACCACAAAGAATTAAGGCAGTTCTAAAGACAAAAGGAGGTCCAGCCCAGCACTAGGGAAGTGTACAATAACAAAGTGGCCATTCAGTGTATATACTGGTAAACTACTATGACTGCCAACGTAAATACAGTTTAAAATGAAAACAAAGTTCTGTGTAAATATGTTATTCAAACTGCACAATTAATTCTTCAGCATTCATAAAGGCTTCATATCCTTTGAAAAATATTTTGAGTTGACAGGTGGTTTAGTCTCCTTGTAAAGCTGATACAATTCATTTAGAAGCTTTAACTGGATGTTGAGTTTTTGAAACTCACGGTGTGGGTGTCATTTTTTTTTGTGTGTGTGGTCTTTGTCACAGTGAGGTATACAAAACCATCAGAATGATTGACTTGAAAACAAGGTCATAAAAGAAGAAACCGTTGACCTTTTTGCAGTTTGATGACTGTTCAGTGTGAGCTGTAATTCCCGGTTTCTTTGGCAGAAATACCAGTGGGTATTTCAGATGTCATTTTTAAGCATCATAAAAATGTCAGTATACTGCATTTAAACTCTGAATAAGTCACAAAAGTGAGTAAATCCAAATGGTCACACCTGTGTCAACACGTGCACGCTCATACTACTTTCAGCATGCATGTTGGCAGTGAGTGCCATGCGTGAGAGTCATTGTCTTAGTGAATTATTTATGAATGCAATATGATGACAGATGACTCGGGGCGGACGATCCCTCCCCATCCCTGACCCGGCTGTGTCATCTTGGTTTCCATGGTTAGTAAGAGATGGAGGGTCATGCAGTCTGATTGATTAATTCTGTCAAGAACTCTTTTGCTGTCCCTGCACAGTGTCCAGTCTGAGCTCTCCTGCAATCTTTCACAATCACTATCAGCATGACTGCAAAGTCACAAAACATCTAAGTCAATTTTTTTGAAAAAGTTGAGCGCACCCACCATCCACCAGCTTCTTCAGTTCACATTATATTCTGCTCTAATCAGAAAGGCCTCTCTCTCTCGCTCCACTCTGAGATCTCTTTACAACAAAGAGGAACATCATCAATCCCGGTTGCTTTACTTAAAATGACTGCAAAGCACAATATTATTTTGTTTTTTTTTTTTTTCCTGCCACACAGGAATAAACATGCATATGTGCATTTGAGCCAGGACAAAAAAAATCACCCACAATAAGTTTTCAATTAATCTGACTTGTCTTAGTTTGCCACCTCTGCCAAGACCAGGCAAACTATCTGTTGATGAGGAATTTGAAATACTTCTGGAAGCTCCAGCAAAAACAGAAAACGTGGGTACTGTAGCACAACAGCTATACTTAAATAAAACAGAATTTATTAAATATAAAATGAATAAAAATGTTTTTTTTTTAAAAATCAAAGGAAGTTGATGGCAGATCAAAATAAGAACACTCATTAATGTAGGCTGAAAGGCCCAGGTGAGCAGCATTAACTGATCCTTTCCTCGTCAGCCAACTGTCCTTAAGAATAGGGTAGGACCTCCTCCCACTCACTGGGGGGGGACAACCTGTCTCCAAACAATCGTGGTCCGACTCAGATTCACTGCAATCACTCTGAGACAGATTGAAGGTTTTTCAAACAACTGCCATCTATTTATGGTTGCCAACCCATTGCCAACTGTGATGCATCTCTTTGCAGTAGGAGACTTCACTCAACTGGTTGCCAACTGGTTGTGTTATATTTCTATATAAAAGCAAGGTTTCCAAGCACCAATGTTGTTTTTTTTTATTTAAATCGCCATCCTGCAGCAACTGAGTCATTATTTCCTGAATTTCTGTTTCACACCTATGAGGTTCTGGCTGGACTCTAAATATAAATAGTTAATGTGAATTTCTGTCTGTGTAACAGAAATTTGCAGATTTGCATTTTTCACCAACTTATCACAGTTTATCACCGTATTCTTACAAACAGATTGAATGTAACTGCCCGACCCACCCATTCAATTGTAAACAGACAGCAGACTGATTGCAGATTCACTCTGCATCATTGCTTTTTTATTTTATTTATGGATAATGTTGCGCGGCAGTCTCCAATCACTGTTTTCCCTAGTTTGACTGTAGCATTAAGTCACACTGAGAGACCGTATCAAAACAGAGCATCTTTTATATGCTGTGACTGTTGTAGATTATCTTTTAACAAGACATCAGGAGAGCTCCTGGACCAGGTACAAATGCACTTCAGGTGTGAATGTGCCAGGTGCAACAACACTATATGTCGGTTTAACTTCTGGTCAAAAAGATGCTTGTTGCACATCTGCTGTCAACCTCAGAGTGAATCATATCTATTTTAAAGAGCAGTGAAGTGAGCCACAAAACATTGTTTTTTTTTGTTGTTTTTTTTTTCACTTGAGTTGCATCTCTGCACCTGCTCCTCGCCATTGTGTTGACTGTCAGTACATCTCCTTTTGTGTGTGTTTTTTTAATTACCTGGATGTTGTCCCTTCTCCTTTCTACCTCATTTCTATGGTTTCACTTTGCAACTATCCCAACCCCAAAACTAACCCAGCAGAGAGTTGGGTGTGTTTCTATCAAGCAGCCAGCAGACCAAAGGCGCTCATCCTTCAGCCTATAAGAGGTATTGGAATAGTTTTGAGATCTGTGTAATTGGATTAGACCAACCTTAGTCCCTCTTCTATTCCACCAGGCCCCTCTGTGAAATTATAACGTAAGAGCTTTGACAATGGTAGTTTTGGTGAGCAACAGCTGATGGGAATGTAGAATGAGCTCTGCCTGTAGCTCATGGCCTTGTCTTCCCTCACAGAGACTGGAAAGTCCCAGTAGAAGCCTGACTGACAGCTCGACTCTGCCTATCTTTGACAGCATACCGGATATTGTGCAGTCTCAGCTGGTTCTGAAGGGCCCAACTGATCTCAGGACTCTGTGGCAATGATATGGACCATCACAGAGAGGGGCAATGGAAGGCATGAGAGCTAACATCAGTCTGGGAAGTCTATCACACCTGTTTGGCTTTATGCACATGACAGGTTACATGAAGGGCTGTGTTCTCTTTGGCTGCTCTGGGTTAAAAGGCCTGTCAGCCTGACACTTGCAGTCTCACTCAGGCGTGAGCCTGTTGCTCAGATAACACATGCACAAACATATAGACAGGCACAATGAAGACATTAAGGAGCAGACAGAAGTGCACTAACACACACTGAGCTCAGATGCTACTTGCACACCAGTGTTGTACTGCAACATGTCAGCAAATATGATTTCAAATAATTGAGCTGAAGAGAAAATCTAAATTACTCTACCCTATAGCTCATCTTCTTCACATGTCTGGGTGCTATAGATGATACTGATTATAAATACTAGTTAGAATATGATCTAAATATATCACAGGGTTCAGGGGTGGAAATAAAATGACACGTCTGACATGATGTAGGAAACTCAAAGAAACATCTTAAGTGAGAGGAAAATATAAAGTAGATCCAGATTTGTTCACACAGATGCTCTGCATGGTGCAAAAAGACAGTTAACTTGAGATCATACTCTGCTGCATTAATAAGAAGCAGAAGAGGCCTAGATCATTCAGATTTTATATCCAGATTGGAAGAGTAAAATACCTAAGTAACTTTGAATGAGGGTTTCATTGTTCGGGCACTGATGGCAGACGGACTGCTCAACTGGCCAGTGCGTCAGCTGTAATGCTGACTCAATTGAAATCATTAGTAACGAAGGCTGAAAATTGTGGTCTACATTGCACATTCGTTACATGCGATACTCGTGAATTAGAATAACGGATGATCAACTCTTCCAAAGGTAAATGAGAATGTCAGAGCAAGGCGTGATCAGACTGTCAATAAGAACAGTTTGTCAAAAATTACATAGAGAGGAATATTATAGAAGGCTTGCAGTGCATGCAACCCTCATTACAGAGACGAGTGCACATTTGAGAGTTCACTGGTGCAAATAAAAAGGCACTGTTCTACAGAAATGCGGAAAATAGTGATATGGTCAAATGAGTCATCCTTCAACATATTCTTGACAAGTGGGTTGGTGCACGTGCGGCGTATACTAAGACAATAGTACAGGCTTGAACTTTTGACCCTTACAGTGAGAGGATCCAGCGGCTCTGTTAAGCTGACGGGTTTATTTTGTTGGCATACCGCTTGTCCACTTATAGAGAAGGGTCAGTGCAAATCAATAGAAAAATAATTACAGTAAATGACCATTACTGTATGATGAAACATTTCTATCGTAAAGGGAGTGGTCGCTCTTGGGATGACAAGTCCACCAACTGCATCTCGCTGCTACTGTTGTCAAAAAAAGAAAAAAGCTTTTGTAATGGTGGTGTTTCATTCCTCCAGTAGAGCTCCAAAGACTATGAGAACCATCAGTGTGGTGACCCAACACCAATTTTTCTTTTAATGTGTTGATTTGCCTTACTTTAATTAACAGGACTGCATTTAAATATTTTACTGAACTGTTTTCTGGAAACAGAACATGAAGTAAATGTTCTTGTATCATCAGTTTATTATTGGAGAATTTTCAAATTGCTTGCTCACTTGTAGACAACTTTTTACAATTCGTCTATGTTCAGCACATAGACTAGAAGACTCCACAGGTTCTGCTGCTAATTGGAAATAGTTAAATGGAAGTCTACCAACTGAAAACTGTTTCCATTTCCTCTGTAATGAAAAGAAAATTCTGGGAAATTATGTGGATAGTACTCAGAAATTACCAGCCCATAAAATAAAGTGTTTCCAAAGTCTTCTAACATACATTAGTTTCACTTGAGTACAACTCAGCAAGGACATCTTTTCACATTCTCTTCGAATGTGCATTAAACAAAAAGCTGAAACTTGCATAACTCACAGAAAAATTCCAAACACAAATACTTGTCTCCTCAAAAAAAAAAAAAAAAAAAAAAGCCCAGATGTCATCTTCAAGACACAAAGACACTGAACTGAGGAAAAATTTTCAAACATCAGAGAGAGCTCTCCTGAATCACATTTCAGCATACCTCTCTCTCTCTCACACACAGACACGCACGCACACACACACACAAAAAAAAAAGATTTATATAAAATGTCCACCGGCAACACGCAAGCCTTTCAGCTAGCTGAGGTTTGTGCCACATTTTAATTTTGGCACCGACCGTAGAATCAGATCATTGTTTGAGAAGATGGCTGAAGCCAGAGGCAAGAAAGGGAGAGCAGACAGATACATTCAAAGGAGAAGATTAAGACAAGGGAAGGAAAAGAATAAACACGGAGAGGCTTTTGACAAAAAGTAAGTCAGCTTATACCGTTTCCATTTTTAGAATAGGGTAGACTGAGTACAGTGCACTTTAAATAATACATATTTAAACAGCTTTATGAAAGCAGGCATACATCACTTTATTAGATGTGCATTAATTAAGCAACCTTTTCCATTTGTCACAAATTGTATAATGCACATTTACTCTATACACTGCAAGCACCTTATCGCCAATTAACCTAACATGCGTGGCATTAGACTGTGGGAGGAAACCTATGCATGTACAGAGAGAACATGCAAACTCCACACAGAAAAGCCCCAGCTAGCTAGGAGATTCAAACCAGGAACCTTCTTGCTGTGAGGTGACACTGCTAACCACTGCACCGCCGGGCCACGCAAACATATACGTATGTCGTGCACAGAAGTAAAGACCCCAGCTAGGGTGTTAGCCCAGGCTGGTAAAGAAAGCTAAAATTTAAATGAGAAATACAAAATAAAGGCTCAGTAGCCTGATTTATTTTGCTGCACACCTTTACAGCTATACAAGCGGAGCACTTAAATGAATATGTGCTGCTAATTTAGGAATTTAGGCTGAATCAAGTAAATCCTGAGTAGTGAGAAATGTGTCACTCTCCTTTATATATCAGTAACCAGTGTTTAGAGTCAATGTGTATTTTCTCATTAGTAATATAAACATGAATTACAACGAAGCACCCGAAGCATTATTTAAATAGGTTGCAGGAGAATAATTTCTTCCTGCATGCATACACATATTTGGTACACACACACAAACACCACACACACACACACACACACACACACACACACACACACACACACACACACACACACACACACACACACACACACCTCATTTTTTAAATGTGTGGCAGGGAATATTTGGAACTAAATAACCATTACAGGGGGTAGAAACAGGCTGGAATATAAATGCTGTCAATGGCGGAGTTGAGACCTTCTTATCTACAGACTGCATTAAGACATGGCTTTCACTTCCCTCCCCGTATGAATAATAAGTCCACATGAATTTATTTGCCTACAGTCTTGAATTTTCTGTTTTAGTGAAAAAAAAAAATCATAACCTGCCTAAATGAACATATTAACTTGTTGCATACTTTTGTTAACATTTGTTTTATAATGGCATAATCACTCTATTTCTTCGTTCCCTTTTATCATCCGACTCCCTTTTTTTCCGTCCACCTGCTTTCTTCTTCTGATTTTTTTTTTTTTTTGCCCAAACTCTTTTTCTCCCTTCCTACCCCTCCTGCTCCCTCTTTCCTTCCCTCTCGCTGGCTGCTCATTTTCAAATCTATGAATTTCTGAACATCATTTTCTTGATTTTTCCACGCCTCAGGGAGACATTCTCATTCCAGACCTTCTCTTTTTTCACCTCATTTCCTCCCTCCTGAGTCTGAATCTCCCAGACAGGATGTGAGGTGACAGTGTGGCCTGTGGAAGTTAGGGTGGGGGTGTGGGGCTGCAGTGTGTCCATGTACGTGTACGTGTATGTGTGTGTGTGTGTGTGTGTGTGTGTGTGTGTGTGTGTGTGTGTGTGTGTGTGTGTGTGTGTTGAAGGAGGTGGAAGGGGTTAAGGTGGGAATATAAGTTTTGCCCCCCCATAAAAAAAGATGAAGAGGATTTTTGCCATTCCAAATTCAATCCTGGACACGACCACAGGAGACCTACAGTAATGCTTTCTTCGCTTTAAGGATCCAAGCTGTAGAATTAACCGTGCCTTTGAGAAACTTCTGCTCCTTAGCATGAATGTGCCTCACATCCCACAAGACCTCATGCTCTTAAAAGATATACACTTCTGCTCCTTCACAAGACTTCATAAATATCACTGCTTTTGCCATGACTGACCATATTTGGGCAGAAACAGAGGGAAGGAAAGCAGACACTCCCTCGGTCACCTCCATCCTTAAATGACGTTCCATATGGACTAAAGTCAAAGTATAGCTCGTACATACTCACACAAACAGGGTACTCAATTTAAAGTAAGGTTTGGAGAACTACAGTACTGTGCAAAAATCTTGAGCCACCCCCCATTTCTTTATATTTTGCTGGGAAAATGGGAAATAGGTGCAGTGATTTATTGAAACATGCGCAAATATAAATGTAAATACATTATATAGGGCAAAAACAGAGTTTGCACAATTGTGACAAGCTTGAAAGTCAATATTTGCTGTCAACACTTCAACACAGCCTGAACTCTCTTAGGTAAGCTTTCATGTCATTTCTTTACGTCATCTTCAGAAATAGTTCTCCAGGCTTCTTGAAGGACATTCAAAGCTTGTCTGTGGATTTTGGCTTCTTTTGTTCTGTTCTCTGTCAAGATGGCTCCACACTGCATCAGTAATGTTGAGGTCTGGGCTCTGGGGAGGCCAATCCATGACTGAGTGTTCCATTGTGTGCTTTTTTGTCCAGATATGATTTCACTGCATTTGCAGTGGGTGTGGAATTACTGTCATGTTGAAAAATGAAGCGGATGCCAATCAGATGCTTTCCAGATGTTACTGCATGCAATCAACATTTCTACGTTAATAATTCCATTAATTTTGACAGGCTCTCCAACACCAATGGCTGAAATGCAGCTCCAAACCATGGTGCAAAAAATATTATTTTATGCCTGTCAAACTGTGTTATCTTTGTCATTTTTCATAGATTTGACTAAAGAAATGGAAACAAATTATATCTTTCTGTGACAGGCTGCTAGTAACAAAATGCCCAAAGATGCAATTTAAAATCGGTTCTTTGCTAAGTCGTCTGTTATGTGTAGACACAATACTGATTAACCCTTTGGTTAGGTGCCTTTTTCATGCTTGAATGATTCCTAGGTTGGTGTTAAGTGGCTTAACAAACAAAAAATATCTGAAAATGATCAGATATAAAAATTGAAATGAAAAGACCTTCAAAAATCCTGGAGAACTACTGCTTAAGACAACTCTATAAAAAAAAAAAATTAAAAAAAAAGAAAAATACCAGAAAGTCCGGCTCCTTGGAAGCAAAATATAATGAAATGAGGGGTCGCCTGAGACTTTTGCACAGTACTTTACAAGCGCTCAACATTCAATTTTTTTTAACATACTTATGCTCAGCAAAACAAACTACTGAACAGGAGGCATTAACATTTGATTGTACTAATCCTGAAAAACTGGATTTTACAAACACTACTTTACTTATCTCTGGCCATTCAAATTAAAAATTGACTGTGTACACTTTTCTCATTTACCTACTTGCCACTCATCTTCCTGGCGTCTAAACCCAACCACCCCCTTCTCACGGGGTTAGAGGTTCCACTGGGAGAGTGAAACAAATTTTAACTAATCACAGGACTGCCTGTGCATAACAGTGCTAATAATTACATCCTAAAATGCAGGACATTGAAATGATACCTCTCACACACCATACAACTATGTTTCAAAATCTACGCCTCCAATATTTAATAGAAAAAAAGCCCTCAAAACTAATTTGGACAACAAAGTATAATACGTTTATCTCAGTTCTTGACAAAATATAATTAGCTCAAATTGTATTTTAACTGTAAAGAGAAACTACACTGCTTTCCACAAGCGCTGATCTCTTTCGATCAAACTGAGTGACCGCGCACAAAGAAAGTCCACCACTTTCCAAAGCAAATAAGTAGAAGGATACACCAACGCAAAAACACTGCATGAAACTGTTCAATTATGAATGATAATATTTGACTAAAATGTTTGTGTAGCATTATTTTGGTAATTTGTGATCACAGCTAAAAAAAAAAAATGTCTTTGCTGTAATGCATGCCTAAAACCCAAAGAGCCATCACAGCTAACACTGATTAACTAAAGCAGGAGATGCTTCAAGCAGGTCTAAATTAATTAAATTAAGCTTTCAAAGCGCTGGTATTGAAATGTTTGGTAAACTATAACAGCAGATGATATTGTTAACTGTACTAAAATTATCAACCAACAGTAACATGCATTTGCATGCACAGGAGGGTCCCCTTTCAGACAGAATCTACAACTTTCACCACGTACGTGTGCACACGTGCAGTGGGGCATAGCATGTGTTTGCACACAGGTGTTTTAATATATGTGGAGCATCATCCTCTTACCTCCAGGGCTTTTCTCTTGCTGTTGAGCAGCTTGGAGATGTCCCGTGCCACTCTCTCCACCAAATCCCTGGGGTTGTTTCGCTTGATTTCAAACTGACTCTTCTTCTCGTTATAAATCTGCAATGAGAAAACACGGGGAATCAAAGGTCGGGTTACTGGAGTCATTTGTGTAATTAAGAGGATCACAGAGGAGCAGTTTGCCCTATTCACAAGGTAGCATGGAAGCTGGTAAACATTTACTGTAGAGGAGGCAGTAAGCAACCTGCCATTACACCCATAAGCCTCGGCACCGCAGAATTAAACACAGAACAGAGCCTTAATGGCAGAGCAGTTAGCTAGCTGCATCTGGCAGTCAGGCTCAAATTAAATAAACACAAACTCCAGCAGATTCTCACCACTGGGTGAACACCTTGCATCTCAACAGTGTTAACCCTTTTGGCCTCTAAGCATGAGAAGACTTTACAAAATATTTGCAATTCAATCCATTGTGTTAGCTAGAGGTCATCTTAAACCAATGAAGATGCAGAATTTATGCCACCTATAAGATTAAGTGAAAAAAGTATTTACATTTCACTCAGAAACAGACACAGGCAATGCAAAACACACGGAACATCAGCTTGGGATGCCACCAGGGACCCGGGATGTTTGAAAAGGACATACATCCAGAGGTAGAACTGCACATACTTGGACCGCTGACAGGGGACGGTACTAGGGAGATTAGTCTGCTCCCCTGGAAGAACTGTGAAGGCTGACTCAGCAGCCAGAGCTCTCTATAGGATGTGTAGACTACAACAGAGCACCACCTGAGGGATTACCACTTATCCTGCTGCCCTAAGACACCACAAGACCCATTTTCACACCATAAAACCATTTTGTATAGTTCTTTGGAAGCAAAAGCAAGAAAAGCTTGTTGCTGTTGTTGTTGAATATTTTAAAGCAATTAGAGTCTGCTTCAGCCTGAAATGCTGCATTTGCAGGGTGCTTAGTTGGCCTTACTGGTACTGCTGACTTCCTCAATCAGTCATCATATATTGAAGAAACGACTCAGTAATTACTTAGTTTATATTGAACTCTACATACATAAGGATGCGTGCACATCAGTGGAAAAAAAGCATGTGCATGTTAAGTTTGACAATACAGAAATGGGGATCTGACAGCAGGTTTATTTTAGGCTCCTGTTGCTTTCTCAGTAAGGCCTCAGATTGGTTTAAAATCAAGCATGGCAGGACGTAAAGTCAAGGTCAACACAACCCCACCAGATCATCTGATCTCAGTGATCTGTCAGCCCACATCAGTTGATGACTGAACTGATATCGGTCTACACTTACAACTGACAAATCTCAAATAGGGTGTGCTATTTAAACTGACCACAGTTGCTGAACATATGCAAACCGCTTTGCAACCCCACCACCACCCCAGGCCTTTCTTTCCCTGCTGTGTCTGCCATGTTGTCCTTGATGCCTGCTCTGTGCTATGTGGGTCCTGCTCCTGCTGCTACTCTCCCCGCTTCTGGTTATCAAGAGCAGAGACATGTGCTCTTACAGAAGAGAGGCATGCTGCCAAAATATAAATGGACATAATCTTCTTTTGACTAAAGTGCTCCTAAATGAACAGGAGTATATTTTAAATTGTTTTTACTGCTTTTCTTTTTTCAGTACACCAGTCAAGATTTTAGACGTGAGGAAAATCTATTAAAAAGAATTAATCAAACTGTTTTTCAGGCCAATCTTGTGGTAGAATAGGGCACAAAAGTAATTAATTAAGCAGTTTGTTCAGCCATTATCAGGAATAACAGATGTAAAATTGTATGTAATCTGTACACACATACATAAAACTAATAGCATGCTAACTGATGATGTTTGTTCAAATGTCATGACTGAATGTTTACAAACAAAACATTCTCATATTATTTTCAAAACTGCTGTTAGGATTTCTTGCTTGAAACATATTAAAAAATAATATTAATAATTTTGTGGGACTGATATGGTGATGTGCGCAATTAGGATAGGAAATCACTGCCATCCATTTGATCCGTCTCTGTCAAGCTGAAAGCTGGGCAAGCAGCCAGAGGCAGTCTCCCTCCACTGGGCCACTGAACATGCAAACCTTGCCCGAAAAACTAAAACCATGCCAACTGAGCACTCTGTAGAGATTGCCTGATGTCTTATGTTGGCCACCCTCTCAAGGCCCAGGGATCCTGCTTAGTTTCAAACAACACTTTAAATTACTTCTCAAAGTGACACGCGAAGGCAAAATCTGTACACTTTACAATGCAGCCAACCCCCCACCCCACCCCGTCCTCCATCTATAAGACATCACAATATCTGTACCCAGAGGAGAAAAAAATACCCTAAAATGCAAAAAGCAGCACTTTGGTGTCACCCAATGTGTGTATTTTATCATTATTCAGTTGAAATAACATGTCCATCCAACCATCCATTTTCTGCTGCTTATACGAGTCTGGGTCAGAGGGGCAGCAGTCTGATGCTTAATTTATGGTACAGTTGTTGTGTCCGTTTGGTAGGTGTTTGCCTGCACAGAGCCTACAGGGAGGAGTTTTCAACCCACGCAAACAGGCCTGCGTGCAGTCCTGCAAAACCCAGCAGCCCACACATTTGACCTACAGACAGCATCATCAACATGGATGACAGATCACATACTGATGACAGCCACTGCCTGAGAAGCACAGACAGTGGTTCACTGTATGCAAAAGTAGCCCACAGACAGGTTTGTGACACTGCCCCCTGGTGACAGTAAACAGCTACAACAGACAATGGTCTGCAAAGCTGTCTGTAGGCTGTGTAGGACCACCACAGAAGTTTAATGGGGCCCTAAGCAGAGATCCTCCACTTGAAGCGCCTCATGAATGGTCAAATTACACACCCTATATCAGAGGGTGTGTAACCCAGACACCCTTTGGAGGAAGCTCATTTCATGCCACAAATAACATGTCAATTCAATTACTTGAATGGCCTGATATTATGAGTTTTTTCTTTTTCTCTGGTTAACATTTATTCACAATCCTCTAATTCATTTGATAAGGGACACTACAGAGAGTCATGAAAAGGTGACTGTGGTAAGTCAAACTGGCGTTGGAATCCATTTTGAAGACATTGCATGTTTTAATAAAAATATCTGGAAACTTGGAATATATAGCCAGACCATTATTTTGTCCTAACCTGAATTCACACACACAGATAAATTACTCATTACCCCAGCTTCAGACCTATAATCACATGAGTATTTACACATACACGCATTCTGTGTATGCGCACGCGCACACACACAGCATTACAAGTTTTTTTTTTGTTTTTTTTTTCAAGGTGCAAGAAGCCGTTAATGGAATCTTATTAAACCATAAAACAAGAGCGAAGTTTTCTCCGCTCCACTGACAGACTACCAACCCCTGACTCTTTTAAGTGATGCATTTTTCTAGTCAATTTTAAAACCATGTCAAATTTGTTTTTAAATCAATATTCATTCCCTTAATGTGTGGTAGTACTTTCTGCTTCTGCCTCACCCTGGAAGATTCATGGCAGTCTAGGGGACATTACACACAGAGCTTTCTCTGTCCTGAGCCTTGAAACAACACACAAAGGGAGAGATCAATAAAATTAATATCGCTTAATGCAGAAATTCCAAAACATATTTTATTCGCCACAACATACAATGAGGTCAATGTTTTTACTGTTCCTATTTTTGTGAATCTCTTTTTCAAAATATAGCTCACTGGACTATTCTTTAAGGAAAAGAAACATTTCTCTAATGTAACTGCCATCATTGATGATTCAAATGGACTGCATAATTGTGCAGGGCTGCTGCTACTACACTCATCAAACAGCCATGTTGGAAAATGCACTCCTTAATTACCTCCTCAAAGTGCATAGTCGGCTAGCCATTAAGAAATTAAGTCAACTATTGTCATTGGTCCAAACGTATGAAAACTGGCTTCTGCAGCAAACACTCAGTTGGTAGATGCAGGTCTAAAATAAAAGCAGAACACCTATGAAAAACAAAATGTATGTATTCTGTTGCCCATAATGCACTCTGCTGTTTGCCAGGGAGCAGCAAAGAAAACCACACAGGGCTAAATGTACTTTATATTATGGTTATCTCTCTAAATTACTTTGTGCTGAAATCTACTACACTTGATCTATTAGTATTGAATCTGATGAGCTCATGTCTAAATGTAGAATAAATTCAATTACAAATCATTGTATGTTAAATACATTGAAAGTATGTTTTTTCTAACTAGTTTAAGATTCCAATTTTTTGTAGTTAATGATAATTATAATCTAGTCCATTTAATTTCCTCCAGCTATTTATACGTAAGTCTAGCAGATATCAGATATCAGTTAAATATATCTGCGCTGGCAAGTGCCTGTTCAGTCTAAATAGCACGACACCACTGCACCGTATCCACCTACACACCATGCCCCCCGCTCCGGTGACCAATGCCTATTTTTTTAATCATACGCTGCTGTCACATAAGAACTGCTGGTATCAGTTTCTCTGTCATTTTATGTGTGTATTATTCTGTTTACCTGATGAAAGGGAAATTTATTTCCATCATCACTGTACACAGACTAATAAAAACACAAATAAACAACAAATAAAGACAGATAGTACTGTAGGGTGCTCATCTCTGTGATAAGTTGGCCATTACAATCTCCTTCAACAAGCAGATGAGGTTTCTGTTTATTCCGAGATAGGACTGAGCTGTGCTGTCACCTAGACTAAGCTCCGGCCGGCCAATGAGAATTATGCTGGAGGAGCACTGGGTGTAGACTGACAGGGCATGGTAATGCTGGCCATGACAGGCCTGAGGAGCTTTACCTAGAGGCTGGAGATGAGTGACCATCATCGCTGAAGGGCCATAAGTACATCAGCCTGTGTGAAATTATATTTGAGGGCTTTAGAGCTTGACTCACTCAGGTAATGGGGCAGCTACAGGAGAAAAAAAAAAAAACCAAACACTGTCGCTGGCAACTCTACCGAAAATCATATGAAGCGTTTCAGCTGAGGCAAACCACTTCAGGCACTTGTAAAAAAATAAATAACAGCAGTTCTGTTCACTTAGTGAGTTGCTATTCGCCCATAATCCAACTAAACCTATGCATCATCGAATGTAAGTAATAGATTTAACTGTACGCAGTGTGTTTAAACGGATTAAATTTAAATATGGTTTGCCTACTGCAACATAAACAAATACAAAGCAAATACTTTATTGTGGACGAAATGTTCAGATGTAATCAATTCAGTGCAAATGTACTGAAAACAAAATGGGATTTAAAAATTAAAGTATTTTGGTCAGCATTATAAGTGGGGTTCCGCTTATTCTAGGATGAACTACTAATGGAGCGACCTTCAGGTGAAACAGTAGAAGCAGCACAATATCTAACCACCAGCAAGCTGCAGTTCTTTCCAAAATAATCTGCCTTCAACTTTTCAGTAAAGTGACTGACAGGAATATCTGGAAGACTCCAGTTTGACATGTTTACATATATCATGTGTGGAATCCCTGCCCTTACACTGCTGTCAGGATGAAAGTTCACAAAAGTACAGAATGTTATATAAATTGATCTAAATGGGACAATCATGTGACCGTTTGGGGGGGGGTTTAAATAAAGAATCATAGTGTGAAGGAAAAGGTGAGTGTTAATTAGATACCATTATCTACATAACACTGACTCATGGGTCATTAGTTTTATGGTCTCTGTAGTCAGTCTAACATAAATCTGTGTGCATGCACATTGGACTGCATTGTCACCCTACACTAGAAAACATCATAAAATACACTCGTCTGTAATAATACCAGTATAAATTTTTATGTGATTTAAAAATGTCACATCGTGATGTTGCTATAGCAATGCCATGCATTTATGTTCCCAAGTGCGTGCAAGAAAGAGACAAGCCCAGGCATGTCTGAGAGCAAGAGCAGCACGTTGTCTCAGAAGATGATTTAGTACTGAAAAAGGGAGCGACAAATACACATGAAAACAGCTGCTGATAAAGCTGGAAACAACGGACTTGTTTCACCACCTGAAACAAAAACACCGTCGCGTACATCCAGGCTATGAAGGAGGAGATATGAGCAGCAGGTGATCTGAGATTTATTATGTGACAATATTGTGCAGTTCCTGAAGAATTATGAAGTTAAATTACTTTAGTTATTAAACTAAAGTGTGAAGCAACTATTTTATACTTTCACTTAAAATTTCTAGGGAAAACATGACCGAGGCTAATTTTGTGCTTACATTTCACTTGTTCTGTGTCACTACTATTGCTGCTGCTGCTGCTGGCACCTTGTTGCAATAGTCACACTTTAAACTAAGAAGTGTGTTATCAATGACAGCGGCTCATTGGCAACGAGGATGAAAAATGTCCTTCATTTACTGTACTTACATTTATAAATTCCTGCAAGCTACAAGCATCAATAAAAAAAAAAAGTTCAGTATTTTTTTCCTATAATGTCAGAAATATCGTTACTGCAATTTTTAAAAAAATATCATATCATTTGATGCAACCCTCACTTTTACCTTCTTACAACTACCTGCAACACTGCCTTAATCCTGCAGCAGTCGTGCAAACAACCCCCAGCTGTCTTCATTTCACATGACATTGAATCTAAAACCCAGGGTTGGTGATGTGGGATGACTTCAAGGTTCTGACTAGCTTCTATGTGCACTTTAAGGCAAATAAGGTTGTGTCCCATCTCCTTTACAACTGTGTTCTTGTGGAGTCTTAATACTGTATTGTAAAATCTTAAATTAGTAAACAATTTAAATCTAATATGTCGCAGGTATGAATGACAAAACACTGAAAAACTCAAGTAAACTGCATTAAGAAGAGTACTTATAAATGTAAATGTATTTATGTTCCCCCACTACACAGGACAGCTTTTGCAGTTCACATCACCACAATATAAAGGGAACAAATACCCACAATTTTATTCATTTATAGACTTGAAAGAAGGCTGATGATTGATGGGGGTTTTTTTTCCACTGAAAGATTAGGGGCATGGTTAAGTCCCATTTATATTACATAGACACGACAGCTCTAAGCAGCATTTTACAGTATAAAAATTACAATCAAAACAGACAAATGCGGATGTGACTGTTAAATGGTGCCCATCCTTTTTTGTAAAGAGGAATGATAATTCACGCATTGGAAAATGTGGAGCAAATTAGCAGTGTTAATCAGTTATGCTGTTGGCTCAAAGCTGAGACGCCTAGACAGCTTTCTGAGCAGGCCTGTCATTCTCACAGGAAAAGAGGAGCGGTGGCTCTCCAGAGCGCCACTGACGGCCAGTCAAACCTTCTGCCGCTAACGCTCACACAGGACACCACAGTATCTCTGCCAATCGCCACCAATATGCTTTCACTGGCAGACAGGACAGTCAAGTTCTGAAAATCTCACACACGCAGTGAGAGATACAAGTGTGCATGTGCACAAACTCCTCTGCGCAGCGTCACACATACTCACATTCTCATCTTTAGCCATGATGACTGGTTTCAGTGTGCCAAGCCCTAAGCGTCACTGTAAACACACAGATGGAAAGACAGAGGGTGGCCAGACTCCAAAAAAAAAAAAAAAAAAAGACTGTTAAAAAGCGGTATGCAGCTTCAAATTTTCATCAAAGAAGTCCACCGCTCTGCAAGTCGATTTCCATACTACTCAGCTTCAGAAATATATTAAAAAAAAAAAATGTTAATGCTGCATAAAATTTCAATACCAGCTCATGTTATCACACAAACCTTGAATTTTTCAAAATGTTCCTCCTGTCATCAACAGAGCAGAGGAAAGGCAAAAACAGTGCAAATGATAAAAAATGAAAACGATTTCTCTCTGCCTCTGACACTCTTTATAAAGACTTGTTTGTTGACTTTTTTCTTTTTTTTTTTGCTATGTTCGCCAGTAGCACTGATGTTCCTTGGTAGTGTTGATGTTATTGTGCCTTCGCCTGTGTCTAAAGGAGAGGACTGCTTATCTCTCTGTGAAGTCAGCCACAATAGGCCATGTCTGGCTGCAGCAACGCAGAAGTTGACAGAGATAGATGACACATCATTAAGTAATATTAGTGGGTTCTGTCGAGCAGACCCAGCTTCCACAGGCCCCAGGAAGAGTTCAATAAGAAAGAACACATAGGGAGCAGCAGGCCCTCAGAGGAGCTCGATAAGACACAACACACCAGAAACCTCTTACAGTTCAATAGGACTGAGAGTCCAGTCAAATGCAGAAAAAGCAGACCCTGACTGTTACTGTTAAGTTAGTTACTGTTACTTGCTTTGATGACATGTACTTTACCCCTATGCGTCTTTATACTCCTGTATACCGGGGCAGGCACCGCATCACACAGAGGAATATATAGCACTTCAGAAATATGGTCATAAATGTTGCTGTAAGTTTTGCTGTTGAATTTTCTTTGAATTTCTGGACTTTTCATTCAGGGAATGCACAATGATGGTCTGATCACAGCTGGGCAGCCATGACCAAATATGGTAGGTCTGTCAGCTTTTGAATTTCTGCACATAAAGCAACAGAGGCCTTTACTGAGAGAAACAGTTGACAGTTTCTGGTGTAGGGTTGTGCTGATGGATGATGACCTTGGAGACCAGAGATCAGAGTGATCACTGATCAAAGCGATTTCTTAGCTTGTTTTCAGATTAATGCATCAAATCAATATTAAGAATTCAAGTTCAGTTTAATCTGCCTCACTACTGTGTAATGTGAGCATCTTTGCATATAACTGACACTTGCACACATTCATGCAACCACACATAAGTTTACAGTTGCACTTTTGCCCTGTGTGAAATCAAGGTGTGTGTGGAGAGAGGCTACATTCATCATTATCTCAAAGATGAATGAAAACAGGAAGAGAGCATATTTCTGTCTGCTAATTTAATTTTAAATTTGTGCTTAAGGTAACTGTCTTTGCAGAGGTGCTTCTTTATGTCCTCTTGGCAACTTTCTTGTGTCAGCGGAAGACTCACAACCTGTGTGTGGAGGAGTATCACTTTGCTCCTGTGTGGGCACGGTGCAGAGTGGAGGAGAGACAGAAGCCCACTCGATTCTCACGTACATCAACATTACATGTACTTAGTACTATGGACTGGTGCTTTTCTAGTCTTACTGACTCAAAGTGCTTTATATTACATCCATATCTTCCTTCACCACACATGTTGATCATATGTTTATTTTATGTACTCAGACTTCTAAAAAACACACTAAAGACATCTCCTCTGAGGCCAAGCTTATTTAAGGTGGTCTGATATGTCACTGTCTTGCAGTTTGACAAAAACAACATGTAGATTTCTTTTTATATATGATGCAACATCCTCTGGGTTAAGAAGTAGCACAACTGAAACCCAGTATCAATGATGTGTTCTGTGCACATGGCATGGCTAAATTGCAAATCTGTAAAGGCACCATTAATGCTAAATGATGCCATTTGAAGTAAAACAAGCTGCCATTCACACCATCTATATGGAACACTTTGCTTATCCATCAAAATAATGCCTAACCACACACTCCACAGCATGGCTCTGTGGTCAAAGTCAATGTGCTAAACTGGCCCACCTGCCACCCAGACTAAAAACATTCAGCCCATTATGAAACAGAGCTTACAAAGAAAAAAAAGCAGAAGAACTAAGCAAGATTGGAGAAACATTTTCATTTTCTAAACAACAGCAGAGGTGGGAGAGTGCATGTAAATGTTTGGTAAATATTATTCACCAAATTTAAGTATACTTGTTTCATTTCAGCTCAGTGCGAGTGTGGGAAAATGTGGTAAGTCAAAATCAGGGAAGCTGGCCATCGTTGTCAGCGCTGGGGGTGGGGTTGCTGCTGCACCCTCCAAAAGCAGTCAACCCACTGAAAACACTGAATGCTTTGCTGGCATCCAATTCAAAGCACATATTTTTCAAACCTACAATATAATTTTGTCATTTATTGCCATTGTTTTATTATTTTCAATAAAATACTGAAGCCAACGATTTGCAAATCATTGCTTTCTGTTTTTAGTTACACTTTACACATTCTGCCAATTTGTTCATAAACGGGTTTGCAGGGCTTGTTTCAAAGCGGCTTTAGAAACGCAGCTGCTGAAAAACAGCTGCTCCAAACCTGAAACACTTTGAGTGAATGTTAAAATAGTGAAAGAGGTGCAATGAGCACTGGGTCAGCCAAAAAGTGTCACAGCCAGATACTCTGGACAATTTTTTTTTTTTTTTTTTTTTTTGCTTGTACCCAGACATCTAAGTACAGCCTCAGAGGCAAACCAGGGTGCCAGTGCCAACGCAAGGTAAATCAGAGCAGACTCCATCCAGGCACCCATCATCTGAGACTAAGGCTGGGCTAAATATTTACATAAACCCCATGGGGAGAGTTTAAGACTGGAGCAAGAAAGAAAGAGAAAGATGAAATGTGTGTGTGTGTGTGTGTGTGTGTGTGTGTGTGTGTGTGTGTGTGTGTGTGTGTGTGTGTGTGTGTGTGTGTTGGGGGGTGGGGGGTTAGGGTGTGTTGCCTTCGGTAACATTATCGGAGGGATTGTCATCCGGTGATACAAACAGGTTTAAACAAAGGGAAACAACATTCACATGCACACAACCAAAGCCACACACATGTGAACAAACACCCCACAGAGACAGGACTTTGCATACGCTTAGCCTCGTTTAATCTCCGTGCTGACATAGCCTATTCACCTGCAGGTACAGACTCACACAAATGTCACCAGTCTATTTAAATTTGCTGTCTTTGCCTCCATTTCTTGTTGCATGCTCAGTGATAACATCAAACAAAACTTACTTACCAAAGTAATTATACTTTTTCATGATTTAAAAATCGGGGCTGCAGTTGACTAATCGTTGTAGCTTAACCATCCCAGAAAATATCAAGATCCCAAGTAAAACAGACTTTAAAAGAAGCGTCACACAACTGAAATGATGCAGTTCTTCTAAAAATAAACAACTGATTAAAAAATGTGACTCTTGGAAAAAAAAAAAAAGAAATCAACCATGCAAATACAGTATGAAGGGGATGTGAGGGGATGTTCACTATGCTAAGCCACAGACGGTGCAAAACCAACAGGCAAATTTGACCAACTGGACAGATGGAGCCCACAGCAATCTTTTAACTGCCAGGTTTTTGTATCAATTCATTAATTAGCCCTGTCAACACAACCAAAGGGTCATGCAGAAGTGGTGTGTGATCCCAGAATTGCTCACTGAAAACCAGCCAGCCAGTTGGCAAATATCAGACCAAGGGATTCATAGTAAGTGACTTGTTGGAGCGGGGAAGGACGAAGGTAAATGTGGGGCAGCCTCTCCCCTGCTCCTCTCCTCCCTTCCATCCTCCCTCAGTCAGGGTATTTGTCTTTTAGACAGAGATAAACTGCAGCCTTTTTATTAACTTGCTGATGGTAGGGAATTGTTTTTCCCATCCACTAGGTTTTCTCAAATAGACAGCAGCAAAAATATCCTCCCTATAATTCTTCCATCCCCCATTTCTCTTATTTTCTTGACTTCCTCAGCCCCCTCCCCACCAGCACCCCCTATTCAATAGTTTACGCAGCGCTAAAACTGCCTGCATATTGTCACAGTAATGTCTCTGTCAGGGGCTGCTGTATATCACACATGCAATCATCCAAATTTCATCTCCCATCCCATCGCATTAACTCACAGCAGTAGCAAAATAACATGTGATGAGTGTCAGCCTGCGTGAGAGCGTGTGTGGGCATGCACCTTACTTTGGGTGGCATGCGTACTTCTTTATCAAGAGGATTTCATTTTATGCGTGAAACTAGACGGCTGTGTTTTCACTGTGTGTTTGAGTGGCCGTGGAGGTCCTCTTGGTGAGGAGACAGAGCCCCAGGGGGCTTCTCTTTGTGCATTGTCTCCTCCACTTCCTCCTCATTTGCCTAATTACTGCGCCACTTCCACACCACTGATGAAGCCTGGCAGCTGTCCATCAGTATGCTAGCTTGACTTATTTCAAACTATTGATCCAAAGGGTGTCAGAAAAAATGTATTTGAGAAGAGCTAGTTTTATGTCAATGTTTATCAGCAGATCCATACATATTATAGCAAAGATAGCCATTTTGGTTCATTATGTTCTTTAAATAATCAATGTCCAATTGCATTATTTTTGGTTTGCAGTTCACTGCTCATGCTAATGTTCTTAGGTAATCTGTGTCAGAAAATACAAGCACCACTGCTCTTACATGCAATCAGTCCATTTGTTCGTATCCACACAGCATCTTTTACACGAAAGCCAAATCTGTCCCACGCTGCATAAACTACTCCTCTGATCTCTGACCATCTCTGCCAAGCTTTAGTTCTAGACGTTAACCTGAAGTGGCTCTCCGTTTCCACTGTGCTGGACTATATGTATTAAAGAAATACTACCTTCCTGGTAATGCTACTGCTCTTGTCAGCTCTGTAAATAAGGCAAGTTAACTTAAATCTCCCCTGCTAAGTTCTTCCTTGTAAAACATGAGTAAAAATGAGATGAATAATGAGGTAAGAATAAGCATCTTGCACAGCCAGAGACAGCCAAGCATGGATCAGCTATAATTTGGAGATAAGGCTTCATAGAGGTATTAGAGCAGCAGAGGTCAATGAGGAGCTATTATATAATTCAAATGGGTGAAAAGATGCACAGCAGTGCAATGCAGTCCTCATTATCATAAAATACAGATGATATGCCACACAGTGTACCCCTGCAAAAAAAAATATGCATCTTAAAAATGTTTATTACTGAGTCAAAAAAATTTTTTCTTACAAACCAATAATAATAGTTTCAGTCTGATTTCAAACTAGATGATCTCAGTGCCAGCCCGCATCAATTGATGGCGCAGCTGATACGTGCATTTTTATCCCATGGGGAACTACAATTTGTGGCTTTTAAGTTGCTACAGTTGCTATACATCAGCAAGCTGCTTTGCAACCCTCCTCTTGCCTGAATTACATTAGTCAACCTTTGTCCAAATCAACTTGATTTGAACCCAAAATGCATAAAAGTGTGGAGCAATATGGGGCTCTGTCTTCTTCGGGAACACTAAAAGATGTAGGCGGGTGCAGTAAGGAAACTGAAGCACCAGCCTCACAATTAACAGGCAACCCAGTTAACCACCTGAAATACATCTGCCTAATCCAAGCAGCAATCTGGCACATTTCATCTTGCATTTCGTCTTGTTTTAAAGCTTTCGCCAGGAACAAATGGAATTATTCCATCCATCTGTTGTTGTGCTCTGAATTTTTTTTTTTTTTTTTGAAAAATCTGAGGATTAATGTTTTATGTAGTGAACTTCTTGATTTAAGCCATGTTTTTTCACTGGATAAAAAAAAAATCCATAACAAGCTTTCAGCATATCGTTAGTGGTCTAGACAAACAACTTGACTCTTGGACCATCTTTGCCCCATTTTAGCCTTTAAAACTCCACTTTAAGATGGGTTAAGCAGATAACTCTCACCTCGGTTTGAATTCTCCTGGAAGCCAGAAATCAGGATTGACTTTTTGTGCATTTGAACCACAGCATATGTGAGTCCTTAACTGGTAGGAGGAGCTTAAAAGAGATACAGAAACACTGCGGCTTGCCATCTTTAGATTTCTGCCCACCGAAGCTTAAAACACATTTATAGATGCTCTGAATTAGCTACCAAATTGACATCAAATTGGACTTTAACACGTTGGTTGGCAAGTTAAGTTTAGTGTTTGACTGTGCAGGTAAAGGCGTGTACCTGAGTGACAGTCGCTATGACAGCCATTTTATTCTAGCCAACTTATCTGTCTTACCACAGGCAGAAGAGAGACAGGAATCCAAAGACAATTTAAACTCACAGTGCAGATTACATTTCAAACCTCCCAGACTGAATATTTAACCCTCTTGCCTTTCGATAAGTGATAGGGGGATTTTCACTGACTCAGGAACTCAATTTAACCTCCCCTCTGAGAGACATGGCTGCAGAAACATCCTATAGGCTTGCCCTTGGTGATGGCCAAACGTTTTTCCTCCCTCCTCCCCGCTGTGTGACGCTAACAGTAACTGTCTGCTGGGCCTGATAGAGAGCGGCTTCATGCTAAGTCATTACACACAGAGCACAGCCTAATTACACACAGACGGCCCCCATGTAACCTGCCAACAGGGTTACTGCTCTTAGAAGTGACTGCATTAAGGGTACGACTACACAAACCCTCATGGAGAGATAAGGGACGGCTGGGACGTCTTCGGGGGGAGGTGAGTTTGGGGGCCTTAACAGCCCTCCATATCTAACCTGCTGCGAGATGTCAGAGCCGCATCCATCCCTGTTCGTTCCCTCTTTAACTCGCAGCCCTAACAGGTTTGCAGTGACACACTAAACTGGACAAGCTCTCAGTGGAAGGCAGATAGTTCTCCATATTGAACATCACAGGGCCACTTTTACAGCTCGCCAATTCCTGCCAAACTGGCGGTTTCCATGGAAACGTAGCACTTAATGACCGATAACAGAGAACAACCTGGGAAAAAAGGGAGTTGAGAGCAAGCGAGAAAGAGAAAGCCAATGACAGAGAGAGATGGCGAGAGAAAGACGGAGATCTTGTGGAACAAAAGAAGCAATTTAGTATCGGAGGACAGCGTGAAGCCTGATTATGTCGTCAGTGTAAATGATCATTAATTTCCTTCTGTCCAGCTGGGCCAGATTAATGCCTACTCATTCTGCACTGAAGAAAGAGAGCCAGGGCTTAACCATTTCACGGGATACCCCTGCAACAGTAGCCTTTAAAAGATCTGTGGTTTGACCACACCAGCACCCATAAATAGCTCAATGCTGATAGTGGATAGTGTCTCTGTTAGTTTGTCCACTGTTACTCTGGCAATGAAAACCAACCAACATCCCAAAGTAAAACCAGAAAATTAAATTAAAAACTAAAAACAATAAATAAATTCAGTGTGCTGGGACATGAATTTAGAAGGTCTGACCTATCTGGAGGCTTCATCAAAAGTACAAACGTAGTAATTCCTCATATTGTCATTTTTGTGAGATCTACTTCAGTTTCAAACCAAGCTTTAGCTTAATCCAAAGTCAATTCTTTATACTTTTCATTCCCTTAATCTGCAATGCAGCTGAACCAGCAAGAATCAATTCATCTAATAGCAGAAAAAGAAGATGAAATTCTGCATTTTGAAATACAATCTGATCCAAATCATAATATTTGTTCCATGTTGTTTTGAAGCAGGCCCCTGTGGTTATTCATATTAAAACAATAGCTTTAATTTGCTCTACTGCAGCATGCATGAGCACCAGGAATTAGGACATCCATTGCATGACTAAACTGATAACCGAGAACCTCTATGGTAAATGAACCATCTTTGTCATATACTTTAGATTTTCATACTAACCTAAAATATTAGCCTAATTAATCCATCCATCCATCCATCCATCCATCCATTCGCTTCCGCTCATTCTGTTCAGGGTCGCGGGGGGGCTGGAGCCCATCCCAGCTGTCATAGGGCGAAAGGCAGGGTACACCCTGAACAGGTCGCCAGCCTGTCACAGGGCCAACACAGAGAGACAAACAACTTTTCACACTCACATTCACACTCTCATTCACACCTATGGGCAATTTAGAGTAGCTAATTAACCTAACCCCAGTAAGTAAGCCTAATTAATTTAGAATATATAAGCCTAACCCTAAAGCTATCACCCTGCTAGCCCAGGCTAATGATGACCTGTTAGCATGACTTTAAGATGTAAATATTTTACACAACACTTCAAACACTCACCTCAAAGAGTACAGGTCAGATGTAAAACGTCCCATGTGATCACCAATCAAATGAGTACGCATACACCCCCCATGCACCTTGCTGACCTCTCTCTGCAGAGCTTAGTCGGTGGTTTCCACATAACTGGATCTGATCCCTCTCATCATAAGCAGCACACTGTTCAGCTGCTGAAAGCCCACACTCCGACTCCTCTTTGCATGAGCTGATCTGATTATTCATAAAGCAAGCAATTACACATCCATTAAAACTGCAAATACAAAATCCAGGATCAGCAAAAAGTTTCACATGAATTAGGTTGATTTCAAAAAACATCTGCAACCTGTGAGACTAAACATTCAAAAATCACTGTCGACTGACATCCTATTAAAATTTTAGGGCCTCAAAACCTGAAGACAAAACTGTGGCCACAAACTTTAAGAGTTTAGAACTTACTGAGTAAGATACTACATCTCCAGTGAACAAACAACAGTAAAAGCCAGTAGTCAACTAAAAGCTGGCTCTCCGATAATGGCATGGGGTGTGGTCAACACAAACAGACTACAGGCCATCTTCCAAGTACAGATGATCAAGTTTTTTAAATTTATGAACAGTCATTAAATTATTAAGAAAATAAAAACAAAAGTGCCCACAAATATTAGATTCCTGGCATTATGTAAAGTGTATACCACTTATACATAATGTACTGTGCATTTCTACTGCTTTAATGCATTCAACAACGATATAAGAATAAGAATAAAAATGCCTTTATTGTCATTATGCACTGCATGACGAAAATACAGCAGCTGCCACCGAATGTTGCAGTTATAAAAACTTCAAACATAAAAAGTATGAAAGAATATAAGCACAAATATACACAACTATAAAACTAAAGCGATATATGCAATAAATAAATAATACTATTTCCAATGCTTTGCTGTTCTTTCTTTGCTTGTCACTCGTTTATTCTGATCCACTTTTCTTTTTTCTTTCCTCTGTCCCATTAAGCTCTTGTTGCTAACAGTTCGTCCAACTTACACAATAGAAGCCCCGTTCAGACACGAGGGCTTTCTGACCGCTGAAACACTACAGGCCTTTAATTTAACACAGGCACAGCAAGTCCCTGCTGTGAAAGAAAAACTACCCAACATGACCAATTATATAAAAGCCTGCTTCAAATGCAAGCCCATTACCTTCTGCAGGTGGGATGACGTTACATCGTCACGTAACACATTGTTAATGTGCTTCTTTCAGAGACGGCTAGAAACAATAAGAACAACTGGTTGTAACTGATTACTGTGTGTGTGTGTGTGTGTGTGTGTGTGTGTGTGTGTGTGTGTGTGTGTGTGTGTGTGTGTGTGTGTGTGTGTGTGTCTGTGTGTGTACTTTGTTGGTTGTCTACCTGTTTTATGAAGTGTGTAATTGAGCTTTCAGCTCTTAATTTAAATGTTTAATAATAGTCTCCTCTTTCCAGCCTTTGCTTCTTTCAGGCATGTTACATTTTGCAAACGCCTCTTTCTTTTTCACTGACTTTACAGTACTGTAAGTCCTAACTTTGGCTTTACTTACTAGATCTTGTCATTTGTAATCTTCAAAGTCAACTTTATTGTCATATTTGCGATATGTATGGTACAGACACATGTATGTACCGTACATATTAGTCAGCATATAAGACCAAAATAAAGCCAATTTACTACAGGCTCTCTAGAAAGAGTTATAAACAACCTATAGCATTGATCATTTATTTTTTAAAAATGAATACAGAGAATCTGAATGTTTACTCAGGGAAAAGCAGGACTTATAGTACATGGCAAACACTTGTTGGAGGTAAGAGGGATAAGAGGTAACATCCAAAGCTTTTAGCTTCCTTTTGTTAGCCTGAAAATTCTGACTCTACACCAAAAAAAAACTCTCATTTTTTTGAGCCAACATTGCTTGCCATATTCTTTCCAAAGGAAACTCAATTTTGACAGTTTAGAACAACAAATTCAGAGAGGCAGAGAGACGGCTTCAATCCCCCAAAGTTGCGTGGCACAAACGGAGACAACATTCAAGAAAGAGCTGTCGATCAGCATTTGTACAAAGCGTGCGACTGTGCAACAATCAATGCCTTGAACACGAGGGCTGCTCTTTGAAAAGCTCTACAAACACACTATTAAAATAGAGATCAATGCAGGGCCTTGCTTACTATGTTATCATACAACACAGACACGTATGCTGGGTCCTAACGACTGCTTTGTACTCCTAAAAGCCAAACAAAAACACATTTAACGCAACCTTTCAGGATCAAGGCTAAGACCCTGAGTAATGAGCATGTGGTCTGTAACGGTGCAACTCCTTTTATTTCACAGCTGAACACTGCTACAGCATTGAATTCATGAAAACAGCTTTCACAAGACCAAGAGCGACGCGTCGGGAGAATTAATCCCAATGTCAAAAAAAAATCCACGTTGCCAAAATTCCCGTCGGTCCCTAGTGATGTCATTTTAATGAAGCGTAGAGTAACACATAAACCTGAACTTTAGTCAAGAAAAAAAAAATCTGTTTTAGAAGTCACACCCTATTTTCTTTGTCAGTCATAACATTAAAATGAATATATCTGAAAAAGAATATATCATAGTGTATTATCATAAAGACTATTGATAAATATGCACCTTGGTTCCCGCGATGTCATCTATATTACATGATAAACTGCGGCTAAATGTTTGATTTCCTGCAGCAGGGCACGGAGCTGTAGAGATATACTGAAGAAAGATGTCACTGTTTCATCATTTATGTCTCATATGTATGCTCGGGTGTTTGTGTGTGGCAGAAATATTTGATGCAGAGCGACTGTGAACCAGCCTGACTGATGACTGAAAAGAATGATCCTCTTTAGAGGCAGAAAGTTTACGCTTTGGTGCACAAATTTGCAAAGCTACAGTACAAAGGAAAATGTTTCATAAAATGCTCATTCTTCAAGCTGTAAGTTTCAATTTCCACTTTAGTGGCTCTGTCATTGTGGAGTCTTTAAGTCTGTGAAAGAAAGGCAGGCAAGACTCTGACCAAGACTGGTATAGGGGAGTTGTATAGTTTCTTCTTTTATATTAGTTTTGTGAGTATTACAAGTAGAATGTGGTCTTTTAAAGACAGCGATGGCAGAGTTTAAATGAGCCAGTTAAATGTTTCATTTGTTCTGTAGTTCTAGATGTACTTGTACTAGTACTTGTGGGTGGGTGTACTTATACAATTTTATCTGCATCTCAGTGATCAATGACAAAGTATCTTTGCCACTTTAGCCTGTGCCATTTTCTTCCATTTTTCTGTGCTTAAACTGACTTATTAATCCTTTATTTAGTGCGACGTTGCAGTTTAGTTTTAGTTTATACATTTTTAGCCTTACTGCACTGAAATAAATCACGAGCCACGCTGATTAATTGACGATAACACCATTTCCAGATCAAAAAACTCCAACAAGTGAATTGTGAACAAAACTTTTTCAGAGTTAAACTAAACAATTCAGGTATGGCCGGTATTTCTGTCACTCTGTTCTAGTTCAGTTTGACATATTACAAATTATTAGGTTGATTGCTATTGTTGGGCAATAAATTTTTCTCAACTGGACCCTGGTGTTTTCCTGCTCTGAATCTGTTGCAGAAATCCTGATACTGAACTGAACTATTGTATTTCTGAAGCATGCTAACTGACAGCAACAGTGGTCACATGCATTTATTTGTGAATGGCCTTGTAATACGGAGGCGTTTTTTCTATGAAATTTTCTAATGCCCCATTAAAAAACAAATCTGAAAAATTTTGTCTACATAGAATGGTACTATTTTCAAATTCAATTTAACTAATTCCTCGAAGAACTATTACAACAATCCATCCATTTCTGCTCATGCGATTCAGGGTCACGTTTGGGCTGGAGGCTATTATAGGGCAAGGAGCTAACGCAGAGAGAGACAGCGAGAGAGACAACCATTCATACTCAGTATCAGTTAACAAACATGCATGTCTTTGGACTGTGGCCAGAGAGAACCCCGACAGGCATGGGGAGAACATGCAAACTCCACACAGAAAAGCCACAGCGGGACAGTGGATTCAAACCCAAACCTTCTCGCTGTGATGTGATGGTGCTGCACCACCACACCGCATTCTGTTATTATGTGACTTGAAAATGATTTTTTAATCGCCAGAACAAAGTTGAACTGTTTAGCAAGCAAATCTCTCTAAAAATAATAATGCAAGTGCACAGTTGACCTCGGCTTTGCCCACCAACTCACACAGACGCTGTAGAATTGAGTCACAAAGAGAACTGTGACTAAAAGCTGCTAATTTGAGTGCAGCAGTCCACTACATACAGTGAGACTCTAGCTGTGTTAGACACATGCCTTTTGAGACACCAGCCAACTGTATCTTAATGGCATGAGAGCCATAGAAAGAGGTGACTCAGTGCCAATTTGAAAATAGGCATGTAGGCGGGGTTATGGCAAAATAGAAGTGACTAAACCTCAGAGTGAGTGTGGTCCACAGAGTCGGAGTGTAGCTTGCATGTCTGCGTGTCATTAACTCATATCAACTGGACTTGTTGGCAGTTCTGAGATGCTGAGGAGACTCTGCAGAAGGCTCAACAACCCCACGCATTTAACACTGAATTTAACATTACAGACCCCGAAGGCCGTACAGGGTTTTCATCACCAGGAGACAAGACTGCTTCCAACCCCCAATACACACACACACACACACAGACACACACACACACAGCTACCTCCATTGCCAAATTCTCTTAAAAAAACTGGTTTTGTGTTTTTTCATTTTCAGTGCTCGTGCTTCCTCATGATATGGCTGAAACTGATTCTCTGCTCATATACACAAACTCAGCTCTAAGCTTCACACAGGCAAACACAAACACATGCCTCACTACACTTTTTTTTTTTTCTTCATCCTTGTGGTATCATATTATGAGGCTCAATCAGCCCTGGATGGACTAGTCATCCTCCTCATTTGACATTAAATCCTACCCAATACAAACAGCTTTATCCCTTTTCTCGCTCTACAGACCAGTAACGTCATCTTCATCTAGAACAGCTACAAACACACACACACGCACGCATGCACAATCTACAAATGCACCTAGATCAGTTGAGCTGAGTGCAACTGAATAATTCATATGAGGAAAATTTACAACAAGCCTTCATTATGAGCAGGGACAAATGCTAGATTCGGTATGGTACAAGAACTATGAGACAGGCTTTCACAAAAAAATGCCACCCTATATGCAATGACCCATTACCATATTATTGGGATGCAGAAATAAATTACACCAGGAATCAGCCTGAAATTAACTCCACAAAGCTGTAATAGCTTTCTGCATTCAAGAAAAACACAGCACAACACATGGGAGACTCTAACTAATGAATGGCACTGGATATAAAGTACAGGGCCTGACACCAGGCTAAGGGAAGAGGCAACAAGTCATGCTTCTGCTCATCTCCTCTTTTAGATATCAAAATTAACTTTAGAGGTAAAATGTGCAGTATTTTCCTAAAAAACAGTGTACAGACTGATGCAAAAATAGTCCCTCTCAGCCATTAGTCACAACCCACTAGAAGTGTGCATGCATATTCATCTGCAGAGACCCTTCCCTCTGCCTTTACTGTCTCTCCCTCTTATTTTGCAGTGTTTTGAACATTTCTGGGCTTCAACCTTTGCTAAGTGGTTGCGTAACACAAGCCGGCAACACTGTGCAGGGTGTGAGGGCAGGACTCATGGAAAACACTGCGGCCAGGTTACATTTGAGTCCATATATAAAAGAGAAGGCAGTTCTTAAGTGTCCTAAATCTGTATTCTTTACAGTCACCATCAATGACTGTAAAGTGACATGATTCCACTGGCTTAAAAAAAATAAGTTTGATTATATAGAAGCTTATGAGAATACGGTCCTACTGCTCACAGTATTTACAACCTCAATAAACACTTTCCTGGTAAGTTTATGATCTCATTTTCTACTTTAAAGTCTTAGCTACACTACAGTGTTTATTTTTTTAAATAATGTTTCCATGTAGAATAAAATAGGAGCAACAACAGGGTGTGCTTTGTGACTGACAAGCCACTACCTTGCTTGTTAGATGACGACAACCAAAATGTTCAAATGGACCCAGGTCTGGGTGAGTCCATTTATTTTATGTACAGTCTCTGGTTACATTATTGTCTCTGTCACTCTGCAGTGCTTTCTGCCTGTGTCATGAATGTATAAAGAACTGTGTAGCTGCTTGGTTGACTGTGACTGCACACACTTACAGAGCAGAGAAGCCACAGAGGACAGAAAAACATGAGCACCTCGACTGTATTCACACAAAATCTGGCAATGCGAAGCCTTGCTGCAGGGCAGTGCGAAGGTGTGCAGAGGTGTAGGTGTTTTTATTTCTATTTTAGAACGCAGTCACTGTCAAACAACCAAAAAAAATGATTTAATTCTCTGATTCACTGCTTTGTTCTCCTTAACGCCATTTCCTCGTGTCATTCACTCTTTCACATGCTCGACCACTGCTTGCTGAGCTGTGGAGCAGAGGGCAGAGGCCTGTAATACGAAGCAGGATTTTGTCTTATCCAGGTGACTTTGGGGTTAACCCTGGGTTTTCCACCTGCTTTGAATGTTATCACAGGGTACATCACCATGTTAATTTATGCTTCAAACCTCACCTGGTCCAAAGCAGGTTAGGTTCTCTGAAAAACAGCGTCACCATACACCATACACCATACTTGGCAATAGTAGGAGGGTCGAAAGTTTTTTTTTAATAGCATTTAATGTCTTTGTGTTTCCCGGTTCCATAATGCACTGAGTGTTTCTCTTTCCATTCTTTCTGTGTTTGTACACCATTCTGCATTTAATCATTAGATATTATTAATCTCTGGCTCTCTTCCACAGCGTGTCTTTGCTCATAGGGGGTTGTTTTTTAGTGCTGGGTTTTCTCTTCCTCTGTAATTATTGTTTGGTCTTTGCCCTACAATATAAAACACCTCAAGGCGACTGTTGTGATTTGGTGCTATATAAATGAAATTGAATTGACTTAATAAATGCAGATTCTTAGATGTAAATTCATTTCTTGATGATTTTTTTTTTTTAACTTTACTTTTCAGCTGCAAATAATTTGAAAACAATTTTGTTGTTCTATAAGCATTAATATTATAAATCTGGACACCTATTTGTTCTTGTGGATTTTATATCAGTTGCAGTTAGAGTGAGCCTACATTTGAATTTTTTTTGTATTTATTCTTTACTGGCTCTCAGACTATTAAAAACCATCTGGGCTGCAGCTGAAGGAATAAAAACTAAAACTGCCTTATGCAAATGTGAACACTTATTTAATGGAATACTTGATTATAGTCCATCAGATTCTCCCGTGTCTTAATGATAATGCTGTGATATTGATAAGTCTGTTCACTCACACAATTAGCATTTTTGCTGTCTTTTCGTCCTGCCTTCAAACAGGCTAAACGTCATCAACATAGCAGCTCTTTTCCAGTCTTACTAACCAAAACATTTAAAGCCCTCACACACATTCATACAGCGCTTTTAACACTAAACTACTGTCCAGTGCTTTTCCTCTCACACTGCTGATGCATTTGCAGCAGCTGTGTTACTGTCATTCTGTATTATGTATATAACCTCATTTACTCTCTTTGTAAAATCAGCATTCCTACGGCATTTAAGTTTGATTTACAGTGGCTTGCAAAAGTATTCATACCCCTTGAACTTTTCCATATTTTGTCCTATTACAACCACAAACATTAATATATTTCACTGGAATTTAATGTGAAAGACCAACACAAAGTGGTATACAATTGTGAAGTGGAACAAAAATTATACATGATTCAAAATATTTTTTACAAATAAAAAAAACTGAAAAGTGCGGCGTGCAAAAGTATTGAGCCCCCCTGAGTCAATACTTTGTAATTGACGTGCAGCAATTACAGCTGCACGTCTTTTAGGGTATGTCTCCACCAGCTTTGCACATCTAGTGACTGAAAATTTTGCCCATTCTTCTTTGCAAAACAGCTCAAGCTCAGTCAGATTAGATGGAGAGCGTTTGTGAACAGCAGTTTTCAGATCTTGCCACAAATTCTCGATTGGGTTTAGGTCTGGACTTTGACTGGGCCGTTCTAACACATGAATATGTTTTGTTTTAAACCATTCCATTGTAGCCCTGGCTTTATGTTTAGGGTCGTTGTCCTGCTGGAAGATGAACCTCCGCACCAGTCTCAAGTCTTTTGCAGACTCCAACAGGTTTTCTTCCAAGATTGCCCTGTATTTGGCTCCATCCATCTTCCCATCAACTCTGACCAACTTCCCTGTCCCTGCTGAAGAGAAGCAGCCCCAGAGCATGATGCTGCCACCACCATATTTAACAGTGGGGACGGTGTGTTCAGAGTGATGTGCAGTGTTAATTCTCCGCCACACATAGTGTTTTGCATTTTGGCCAAAAAGTTCAATTTTGGTCTCATCTGACCAAAGCACCTTGTTCCACATGTTTGCTGTGTCCCCAACATGGCTTCTGGCAAACTGCAAACGGGACTTTTAATGGTTTTCTTTTAACAATGGCTTTCTTCTTGCCACTCTTCCATAAAGACCACATTTGTGCAGTGCACAACTAATAGTTGTCCTGTGGACAGATTCCCCCACCTGAGCTGTGGATCCCTGCATTTCATCCAGAGTCACCATGGGCCTCTTGGCTGCATCTCTGATCAGTGCTCTCCTTGATCAGCCTGTAAGTTTAGGTGAACGTTGTCTTGGTAGGTTTACAGTTGTGCCATACTCTTTCCATTTCCGGATAATGGATTGAACAGTGCTCTGTGAGATGTTCAAAGCTTGGAAAATCTTTTTATAGCCTAAGCCTGCTTTAAACTTCTCCACAACCTTATTCCTGACCTGTCTGGTGTGTTCTTTGCACTTAATGATGCTGTTTACTCCCCAATATTCTCTTAACCAACCTCTGAGGCCGTCACGGAGCAGCTGTATTTGTACTGAGATTAAATTAAGAAGAAGAAGAAGAAGAAACTTCCTTTATTGTCCCGCAAAGGGGAAATTTAGGTGTAATAGCAGCAAAAATGTCAAAACACAACAGGACAAGATTAACAATACTACTACTACTACTACTACTAATACTACTAATAATAATAATAATAATAATAATAATAATAATAATAATAATAATAATAATAATAAAATAATATATACTGGGAGACTTTGTCCATCATTGATGTTATTTTGGTCAGGGTCCTTCTGTCTCCCACCACCTGCACTGGGTCGAGAGGACATCCTAGGACAGAGCTGGCCTTCCTGATGAGCTTGTCTATCCTCTTCCTCTCAGCTGTAGACAAGCTGCTGCTCCAACAGACTGCTGCATAGAAGATGGCTGATGCCACCACAGAGTCATAGAAGGTCTTCAGGAGTGCCCCCTGCACTCCAAATGACCTCAGCCTTCTCAGCAGGTAGAGTCTGCTCTGACCCTTCCTGTAAAGCGCATCAGTGTTGTGAGTCCAGTCCAGTTTATTGTTCAGGTGAACACCCAGGTACTTATAAGAGTCCACTATCTCAATGTCCACTCCCTGGATGTTCACCGGTGTCTGTGTGGTGGGTCTGCGCTTGCGGAAATCCACCACCAGCTCCTTGGTTTTAGCAGCGTTGATCAGGAGGTGGTTCCGCTGGCACCAGTTCACAAAGTCCTGAGTCCACTGTCTGTACTCTGAGTCATCCTCACCGGTGATGAGGCCAACTATGGCAGAGTCGTCAGAGAACTTCTGCAGATGGCAGCGTGGGGAGTTGATGGAGAAGTCTGCAGTGTAGAGGGTGAAGAGGAACGGTGCCAGCACAGTTCCCTGTGGGGCCCCCATACTGCAGACCAGCCTGTCAGAGACACAGCCCTGTGTCCTCACGTACTGTGGGCGGTCAGTGAGGTAGTCCATTATCCACTGGGACATGTGGTGGTCCACTCCTGACAGCTCCAGCTTGTCCCTCAGAAGTCCTGGCTGGATGGTGTTGAAAGCACTGGAGAAATCAAAGAACATGATCCTCACAGTGCTTCCAGGTTTCTCCACGTGGGTCAGAGCTCGGTGCAGGAGGTACATGATGGCGTCATCCACCCCGATGCCAGGCCGGTAGGCGAACTGCAGCGGGTCCAACGAAGACATCACCATGAGGCGAAGATGGTTGAGGACCAGCCTCTCGAGGGTCTTCATTAGATGTGACGTCAGGGCTACCGGCCTGTAGCTGCTAAGATCCTTTGGATGCTTGTTCTTTGGTACCATACCACACAGGAGGTCTTCCACAGTTGTGGTACTTTCCCCAGCTTCAGGCTCAGGTTGAACATGCATTCCATGATGCCCCACAGCTGATCTACGCAGCACCTCAGGAGCCTGGAGCTGATGCCGTCTGGACCTGCAGCCTTTCGCACCTTGATCTTGCGTAGCTCATTACACACAGGTGGACTCTTTTTAGTCATTAGCAGTCATCAGGCAACTTCTGAATGCAATTGGTTGCACTTAGAGAAAAGGGGGCTGAATACTTTTGCACACTGCACTTTTCAGTTTTTTTATTTGTAAAAAATATTTTGAATCATGTATAATTTTCGTTCCACTTCACAATTGTATACCACTTTGTGTTGGTCTTTCACATTAAATTCCAGTGAAATATATTTAAGTTTGTGGTTGTAATGTGACAAAATATGGAAAAGTTCAAGGGGTATGAATACTTTTGCAAGCCACTGTATTCTCAACTTAAGGTGCGTATACTATAAAATGATCTATAACAGCTTTTGAGCACATCACACACTTTTTATTAGCTCTATATTTTTTGGCATCAGTGGCCTTCATTTACTCAGGTGTCAATGAACTGTAGCTGTTCAGTGTTTCCACTGCAGGTGATTTTCAGCTTTTTTGACATGTCACACTTGGTACAAAAGTACTGAGTGAGGTAACATTGAGGAGCAGATTTTGTTTTTAATAATAAGTTTAAGTGACAAACTTGATCGCAAATGTTGAAGATAATTCATAAAAAATGGAATAATTAATCAAACATCATCATTCGTGACTTTTAATGGACTGTCTGCGCAGGTGTACAGAGACCCATATTCAGCAGGAACCACCCCCGTGGCACATTGTGTTACCTAATGCAAGTTTATGATGTTAAAAGGCTAACTAATCATTAGAACAACCATTTTCCAATTATGCTAACACAGCTGAAAACAGTTATGCTGATTAAAGGAGCAATAAATTTGGCTAGTTAATGTCTGGAGCCTCAGCCTTTGTTGCTACAAATAACAGTCTCAGAGTAGCTACAAAAAAACAGAAAAAAAGCAAATCATACAAGACTGTGCACTAAGGCCCTGCTGCACAACTGAACACAAGGTCAGGAACATCAGAGCCTCTACTTTGAGAACTGGCAACACCAGTTAAGAGTGAAAAGGCAATTCTTTGAGGAAAAGTTGGAAAGGACAAGAGGAGAAACATTTGCCAGAGAATATGGCTTTTTCTTTTTTTTCTAGAGTCATCTCTTCACTGTATAAGGTCTAGTCTGAGCATTTTGAACTTGTTGTCTCTGTTGGCCCAGTGGGCCCAATGGACTTGCTCTGGTGCACCCCACAGCTTGAAATCTTTTTGGAGTTTGGAGGATGGTTTAATATGTTAATGGGTTCTTTGTCATATTTTTCAGGTAGTTTTGTGCAGCAGCAGCAGCAGATTTTTTTTACCATAAGTAGCGTATGTACAGAGGTTGTTATTCTTCTGGAACAGACAGAGGCAGCACACAAGTGTTCTAATCTATCCTTATATGCTGAAGAAGAAGAAAAAGAAGAAGGTTGCCCACAAGCACAGGAGAAACTACACCTCATCCCAACTCATTGATAAGAATGAAAGTACTTTGCTTTTGAGGGGTGATAACTGATAAACGAAGCACCTGAAAGACTGGTATCCATATCTGTTCAGAGAATTCAAGGTGAAAGTATTCAAAGTATTATCCTTCTGCTATTATCCTGAAATATTACTTAGCATTTTGTTTGAGGCAGCTGGCATTGCTGTTGTGAAATCAGCTATGTCCATAAAGTGTCCTGTCCACAAACTATAATGTTAACATTTTCTGTTCCGTGCTCGGATGAAACCTTGTTCTAGAAATGAGTGAGGTCCAGAATATCTTTTCTCTTAATGCATCATATCTAACGTGTAGCATGTGTGCTTCAGCGGCCAGTAGAAAAGGCCAAACTTCTGAAGAGCTTAGGCCCAATAAAATCAAAACTGTAAAGGACATAGAAATGTGGAAACTGAGTGTTGTGTGTATAAAACAGTGAAATAAAACAGAATTATTCCTTCACTTGAAATTAAAATAGCACAAAGAAAAAAAAATTACTTACTCGTGGCTCTGGCCCTACTGTGCCTCTGACTCACTCCTGGTGCCTAAACCAACCAATTATCATTCCTCATGAGTCATGTGTTAACCTAACCCGTAAACACCCAGAATTCCCATAGAGTCTTTTCAAAGTAAAAGCCATCTAGAGCATCACACTTTCATTCATGCCAATTTTTTTTTTTTTCGTCCTGTTTTGGGAAAAAACAGGACGAAACCAATTGTGAGAATCCTGCAATTCTCTTGGTATTCATACTGACTACTACATTTCTGGTATCGTGACCTCCCTAATTGTGAGAAAAATGGATGATTTTTGGTAAATGATCAGTTTTATTTACTTACCAGTCAGTGAGTGGTTTTAATGTTTTGGCTGCAAAAAAACAGGCTTGCTAAATGAATGTGCTGGCCTTTACCCACAAAGATGTGGTTGATAGAGTCAAAAAGTCTGGAATAAGCAAATAACTGGGCCTTGAGTTGTTGTTTCTATGCTGATGGAGAAGGAACTGCTTCTCCAACTCAGTCTAACCAGGTAGCGCCACCCACAGGCCTATGAGGGTTATGTTTTGCTACAATAGCCATTGTGAGCTCCTTTGTGTGGCTTTTAAATTGCCAATGTTTAAACAGTATGTGGGTGAGCATGAGAAAGGAAAAATAATGGCCACCTACACATATTACAGACATGACAAGAAAGTCTGTTTTACACAAATGTTAATTTTACAAGTATTTTTAGTAATATTCACATATGTTTGAATGTCACTGTGGGTCATTAGTATGATCCCTTCTGTTTGAGTGTGCTTACACACTATAAATACGCAGGGTTATATGCATATGTGTGTGGGTGTATCTGTATTAACAGTGGCCCTATACATTGTTAAATTTAGCTGTCATGCAGAACACTAAGAGTATGACAAATAACCATGAGAAAAGACTTCCTCATGTAGTACTTACAGCAGAGTGTGGGAGCGTGGGTGCAGGTAACACAGCAGGACGACTAAGGTCTCAGTGGATTACTGAACAACCTCTAAAGGAGACAATAAGAGGCCATCAAGGGCGGAGAGGGGAGAGGCCAGATTAATGAAATATGAATGTGTTTACTGAACAGCTGTCATGGCAGCCTACTGATGGCTCAGGGATATTAAAAATACACCATGCAGCTGATGGCTTCACCTACACTTCAGCGACCCCCGCCATCTTCAGAAACTACTCTAATCAGCATACAACTCATCGCAATCACAATCACCCACAGAAATGATCATCGCCACACTCTTCATCACTATTCCCATCCTCACCATCACCACCGCCTGTTCATCTACATTATCGCTTTCATCGTGCAGCGGAATCACGCCGCTGTAGGAAATTGAAGTTGGCCAGATCAATAAATACAATATAAAATTAAATTAGCTGCCAAGATGAGGTGAAAATGTGAAAATAAGTGTTTGGAGGCAAAGGCAGAGGTAACGCTATCCAGTCGAAACAATAAAAACACACGCACACACACATTTTGGACACAAGCAAACAATGTGGTGAGACGACAGGTTCCCCGTTATGGATTTATAAAATGAGTTAAAAGAGGTGAGCCACATATGCTTTGATGTTTTTTACCTGTGTGCGTCTGTGTGTGTGTGCGTGACCATGACATCGTTTCTGGAGTGTCTAATCAAGGAGAAAGGGAGCCAGCTTTTGCAAGAGAGCTGTAATGGAAATACAATTGACCCGCTTTAATAAGAAAAACACGATACCTGCACTTTGCCCACACTTTCACAGAGACACAGAACACCTTCACTTCACCTGCGACGATATACAGCCTCGCGACCTGCAAAAACAGATCCAAATGTATCTCCGCTCTTTTGAAGTTTTATCTTTTCTCAGCGAAGGATGGCGATTCGCTGCATGGCAAAACTCCATCTGTTCATTTCAATATGAATGGGCATGTAAGTTTGGTGCTGCTGGAGCGGCAGAGATGTGAAATTGCGGATGGCATGCAGAGCGGCCCCGACACGCAGGGTTAATTCAAACCGCCTTTGATGTCTGCCTGCGTGTGAAATGAGCTGGTGGTCCAGAGTTCACTCATACACATGCCAGCACATACATACACGGCCATACGCGCGTACGCTCGCCTTGTAATCATCGCACCAAAAACTCGAGAGACCACTGGTGTGGGCACGTGAATCCAGCCACACATTAAGCAATCAACTCATATTGCAAACTCTAGAGCACCAAAACGCCATCAGAGATTCTGCCTTGCTGTGCCGAGGAGAAGCAAATCCATTGCACTCTTCAGGATTTAACTCCTGAACATCCCCAAACATTCACTCACATGCCATCCACATGACAATGGAAGCTTAAGCAGCCTGTAGGCAACAACAGACGGCTGGCTTACACACACAATACCTGTGCAAAGCAGATGCAGCTTCACACTAGTAAACATCGGGATGAAATTTTAACTGTCACATGCAAAATGTAACTGATTAAGCTCTTAGGTGTCAGTAACCTGAATCAAGTATTTGTTATATTTTTCTCAAACACTTTCATGCTTTATTTCTGTATCACCTAAAGTTGCAGAGCCTTTAAAGTGGCACCTACACTGTCATTAATGTGATTATAACTCACAATAAACTAATGCATTTAGCTTGAATTCAATTAGATCAACAGTGTCATTTCTAAATACACGCTGAGTGATAGTAATTACAGTGTTGATGCTAATCTAAATAGCAACGCCGGTTATAACTGAGACAATTGGCCACTGCATTGAAACTGGTGACAGAAAAACATAAACATAATTATTTATAAACAAACATATTTGTGCAAATTGTTAGGTTAGAAGTCAGGGCAACTGTACGCAGCCAACCACTGCTGTCAAAATAAATGACTTCCATGAGCATTAAAATCATTTATTTACTTTTATGGTAGGCCACTTTTTGAATTTGAAGGTAATGAATGGCACAGTGGCACTGGCATAATGTTTGAAAGTTGCTCAACAAGTTTAATGAGTATACGAGTGCTAAACATTTTCAGTTTGTAATATTGGCTGGGAAAATGGAAACGCGGCTCGTTATCTTTCAATTTCACCGGGAAATAACACGTAAAGGGAGGTAATGGCGTTCTCTTTGTCTCTAATCAGCCTAATGTGTTGATAGTGATACTTTTTACTACATCCTGCTTCGAGCGACATCAATATTTTATACTAGCCGGCCTTTATGGGAGGCTTTCAGGTCCACAGGTTTTGATGGTCAAAAAATGGCAACAGTAGGACAGCATGTCCCTGTTTGCTTTTGTTAGGGCGATCACTGTGAAGGAGCAGGTGTGACTGCAGCAGTGAAAACAGTATGGCAGCTTACAATGGTTTTCTATAAGTTTTTGTGTGTTTGGGCAGACGGACAAACGCAGAACAGTGACAAACAGTTAACACTGGAAAAGCAGAAGGGTTGTGTATATAATGTAAACATTTTCTGTCTCAACATCTCGCACTTTTACCATCAAACCAAAACAAGTCTTTCTTCTGATATCAAAGCAAGAACAAATACTTTAAAACATCAGTGTCATAATTATAACTGTAGGACTGCACATTGACTCCCTCTTGAAGCGTGTTTTCATTTGCAAATTATATAAACGTAATTTTTAGAAGACACAGATGTTATACTGTATGTTTTAGTAAATATGGTATATGCATGCATACGCATACATGAGTGTATGCGTGAAGCAGCAATCCCATCAAACAACGGGGCCCTGGGAGAAGGGCCAGAGGCAGAGATGAGAGCGAGTCCAGCTCGAAGCCAAATAAGGGGGTGGACAGATTGTGGAGGGAGCGGGAGCTTCACTTCCAGCTTTTGAAGAGAAAGGGAACAAGGCAGAAGACACGATGATTTACAGAATTAAAACATTGTAGGTAGCACTTCTGAAGACCCCTCTCAGAAGGCAGCAGAGAGTCCTTACTGCCTACATGATCAAAAATTAAAACAGTTTTCTAGGACTTCCACAGCGGTCCTGTGTTTGAGAACCACCCACTGCTGAGGCAAGCCAATTAAAGTTATTCAGAACTGTGACCAATCAATCACAGACAAGTGCAGGTGGAGGAGGAAGAGAAGAAGCAGAGGACAAAACCTCTGAGACTTCGGCACAACCAAACTCTCTCGCATGCAAACACCCATAAATAAAAGACACAAATATATTTTGTTCACAACGGAGAATAAGCGTCACACCTACCACTTCACACATGCAGAAGCAGTCCCTTTGCAGTGGAGTGAATAAAGCACTTCACACCTGGAATTTTCTAGGGCATCATGCCACTCCACATTACCAGTGCAACCCATTCAGGGAACTCTACCCAGTCGTTTCTTTCTGTCAAGCGCAGATAGCACCAAAGACACGTCATGTGCTGCCTGAACAATCAAACAGAGGAACCAATGAAAATTGCACAAGCATGTGAACACACACTTCGCAAATAATGCCAAGAGACGGAGACAAGGGGAAGAGATTTGCAGCATCGGCAAAATAAAGCATCTTCCTTTGACAGGGCTGGAGCTTTAGCAGACCCCTAATCCTATTTTGACACATAATGCTATATTGTCTTCCTTTAAACAAGTGCAGGCCCTTCTCTTCTCCCCAAAAAGCCTCTAGTAGGATGAACACATTGGCCTTTTGTCTTCCTTGAATTCATCAGGCAACAATTAGTTACACAAATACAGTCCCCAGATGTATCAGAGTGCATGTCAGTGAGAATCAGACACTGCGACCATCCCGGTTAGTTCCATGCTAAAGGAGACAATTCCCCCCGGCTGGCTTTTACTGCTCTCTCCTAGTAATTCATTGCATTGGACATACACACAGTGATACATAGCAAGGAGGTCCTGGGTTCAAATCCAGGGACTTTCAGTGTGGCGTTTGCATGTTCTCTGTGTGTTTGCGCAGGTTTTCTCCTGTCACTCAAAACATACTGCCTATGTCAGCCCAGGACACTCTCACAAAAGAGACTCAATCTCTTATTGGTTAAATAAAGGTAAGATTTTTTTTTTTTTTTTTATGATGTGACCAGAGAAGACATAAACATACACAGCATGTAGCACTGTGTCTTTCAAACTTGCATTATTGATGTCAGTCAGATGGCTTTACTATAGGACTGAGCAGCTGCAGCAGAAGAAGGAAAACCAGACTTTTTTTTAAGTCAAGGATATCAAGGAATCTGTTTCAAAATAAAATATTTCTGAGTCAGGATTTAACTATGGTCATTATACAGTCAGCACTCCATGTTCAAATTACATATATTAAAAAATACTGGAGGTTTTCAACAACTTTTAGCAAGCTAGGGAAAATAGTCATACAAAATGAGCATAATGTGTAACTGGAGATGGGAGACTGGCGCTACATAATCTGGTTCCACTTTTTTCCCCAAACTGTCATATTTTTATTGCAAAGCCATTTCTAGTAATTGCTCCTAACACTAACCCAGAGATATCAGCATGCAGCCCAGGGTTGCACTCTGCAGATATACGTATGTATTTTCATTTATACAAACACCGCCAACCAGTGCCAAGCCATCAAGCTGGGGAGCTGAGGAATCCTTGTAACCTTCCCTGGTGTCAGAAAACCAATAAAAAGGCAGAAAAATAAATAGTGTGTGTTTGTGTGCCCTTCTGTTCTCCTGTCAGCTCAGGGGAGGCTGGGGCTGGGAGTAATGGTGCTGACCAGCTCCCTCGCACTGCTTAACATTTAGCCGACTACTGGTTTTATGTGCCTCTAATGTCCAGTTATTTTGTTGTGCTTTTTTATTTTTTCCCATGGCAAATACACAGTAGCCGCCAGAGTCAGCACACAAACAGAGAGGCAAGGGTACCAAACAAAATAAAAAGCAGATTGCTAGCAGACTATATCTAAGTTTACACAACCCTTTAGTGGTACCCTGAGGACCCGTCATTATTGAGATGACCAATGAGATGTCTAAATGGGGATTCGTCCAGATTTAAACAGTATCTCCTCAGCAGAAGTGCAACTGGATAGATATGGAGATACTGTAAACAATGGTGTATAATTTATTACTGTATCAATGCATTACAATTAGAGCTACTTGACCTCAGTACTTTAGTGCCTAACAAAGTGTCCTCATTATTGCCGCAATCAATCTTAATTTAGCACCGCGTTAAAAAATTGCAGACCCCTCATTGATTTGACATTTCTATTCCATTGACACTGTGGGCGTATCAATACAGATAGATAATGCCCCCCCCCACCACCACCACCACCACCACCAAAAACACACAAATGGTATTACTACTGTTTACCTTGCAATTGTCACAAAAATGTAAATTAAACAGGAACAAGCTAAAATGGCAGATTTCCACGGCCAAATCTTTCATAATATTCAGTTCACTCAGTATTTGTGAATGTAAGCTTAAATTCTTCTATTTCATAACATTATTCCACCGTATCTGAACCAACACACCCCAAACCACTTAGTACTGAAAAAACAGTCTGCGTATTCAATAAGGCAGTTCTGAAATGAATACAAATTTTGCATTTAAGTCTTTTGTGTCTGCCTGCGTGTACACAACATTAAACATTTGTTGAACTAAAGAGTTTTTTTTAAATACATAATTGCAATATACCAAATCTCCAAGACCCAAGCATTTATATATTTTTTTAGCACACTATTATTTGACCATTTTTAATTCTGACATAATAAGAGCATGTTCAGTTTTAATTCTGGTCCGAGAGGGTTTTCTCAAACACTTTCAGCACACATAATAATACATTGTAAAGTTGATGCCACAAAAATGTAGAGAAACTTTCATTTGTACATGTGCTAAAAGAGTCTGCTGAGGTAAAAACTGCTTTTAAAAAAGCTGCAGTGAATTAATCATCCATTTTAACAGACAGGGTAAACTATGGTGCACATTGACGTGTGCTGTGCAATGACTCAGGGATACTTAAGCCAAGCTTGAGCCATCTGTAACGAATACAAGAGGCAGAGAGCCAGCTTTTGTTCAGAAATAACCTGTGATGTTTCACACAACCAGATCAAGTTGCTGTTGTGTAAGGTCCAGACCAGAACATGGAGGGGGAAGGGTGGAAGGAGAACTGATAGAGGAGGTCTGAGCACACTCCAGCTCTTGCTCCTTTAAAGGTAACTGCTCGTGCTGAGAGGAGGGACTTCAACTCTTCTGTAAACCATGTGTAGTTGAAGAAAGCCCTTAAATCACATTATAAATGGGACTGATCAGCCCTCAAATAATTATCTACTGATGGATAAGTCTGCAGAGGGAATGGGATGAAGCTGACATCAGCTTTAAGAAAAGAGGAGGTGAGTTGTGGGGTGAGAGAACGGGAGATGTCTAGCATAGGACTGGGCATTTGAGACAGATTATTGGAAATTTCTGTACTCAGCAATACTGACTAAATCCACCAGTGCACTTTATAGAGCTATCTGTTTGTCCGGGCTGGCTGTCTTGGCTGTGAGCAACCTTCATTTTTGAGTGGAGGAAGAAATAAAGGTTTGGAGAAGTAGGAAAAACATTTGAAATTGTGTTCAGGAAGCATATAACAAAACCAAGTTGAACTGAGTAAATTGAACCAGAGGCTCATCAAGCAATGTTAACAACATAAAGAAAGAGGGTTTAGTGCACACACAAGCACACAGTCATGAATGTGCACTGGCAGCACTAGAGGCAAGAAGATCTGTGTTGCACCGAGATAAACCTGCAACCAGCATGGGGTCGGTGGGGCCGGCTGATATAATGCTGACCATCCAGCACAAAGATACAAACAGAGGGGAGAAAAGGAAAGAAATAGAGCAAAAAAAAACACACACACAAAAACTTGAATGAAGTTTATATGAAAACTGAGCAAGTCCCATATCCATTAATTACTATTAAATCCTTCTTTCCTGCATTCACATGTGGCTATATTGACCTTGATGCTGTTCTCGGGTTCCGAGAAAAGAGCAGTAAATGGCAGGAGGATAGGGCGTGGAGGCGAAGAGTCAGATCATCACAGTGCATAATGCATATAAAGTGCCAGGCTGAACCGATGGGTTCAGGGGAAGTCGTATGTATCAGTCTAAATCATTCATGCTGATTAGTATCTTCTTATTGAAATTAATTTCAGTTTTACGTAAAATGAGAAATTCAAACATAAATTGGCAACACAATTATAGACGATTGCTGAACTGAATTTGTGGAAATTGTTCTGACACAATAGTCTGTGAAAAAAAAAGTCAAGGAACTAATTACTCCAATACATTTCAGTGGGAAATACTGTCATTTTTACAGCATTACATTCATTTGCAGTGTAGTCAATGTGTACTTTAAGATTTTACATGAAAAGGACCAGAGCTGTGGAAAAGGCCTCAAAGTTGGGAGGGTTTTTAGTTGTTACAGACACAAATTTCTTTTGGTGTTGCATCAGGAAGGGCATCTAGTGTAAAAAAACAAAAACAAAAACAAAAGCCAAATCAGACATGCAGAGCTACCCACTGTGGTGGCCCATTATGATTAAGGGAGCAGCCAGAAAGTAGCTTTTTATTGTAAATTAGCTGTAAAATGAACCAAAGTACACCAGTCTTGAACCTACCAGACCGCAAGCAGCCAAGAACATACAATAAGCCAATACTGTGTATATCTAAATAGACACAATATTTTACTGGACCCAAGAGTCCAATTTACATAGCTACACAGTCGAATACCTTTTTGCAGCTTAATGAGTAAACCATTACCTTCATCTGGGAGCACTGTGACTTTGTGCTCAGATGTGTAAGTGATAAATTTTCTCGAGAGGGCTCTGATGTCCAACGTGTTCAAAACCTCTGTGAGGACATTCATCAGGTGAGTCTCTTGCATCACGGTGGATCGTAATCATGTTTTCAAGAATGATCACTAGGATGAGGCCACTGATATTGGTAAACAGAAGGACAACTGTAGGAGTTTTTGGCCTCTGTGAACATGGAGCTCCTTTTATAAGCTACTCTTTTTATAAGCTGGTGGTCAAAAAATGTAAAAGAAAATGTTTCTGTGCTATTATGACAGCTATAAGTTGATAGCTCCTTTAGAATGATGCACCATTTCTAGCTACAATACTTGCCACTTATTTTTAAGATAAATAACAACAGTATTTAGCGTTTTAACACCGTTATTTATTTGTTTGCATTCAGCACGGGGCGCTGTGATATCTGCCTTTTGCGACAAGGGTAGCACTTAGTGATGGGAAGTTCAGCTCTTTTCAGAGAGCCGGTTCTTTTGGCTAGGCTCCCAAAGAAGAGCTGGTTCTTTCAGCTCCCAAATGGCTCCTCAGACTGTAGTTAAAAAAATGTGTAAAATGAATTACTTTTCATCACCATTCCTGCATGTAGCCTCTATGTAAAGCGCAACTTTCTCTTGCTCTTTCCGGTCTCTGAGCAAACTTTGCAGGAGCCGATCCCTCTGTGTTTGATCTGTGTGGTGCGTCTCTGCCCCGCCCTGTTGCTCCATGTAGACACGCAGATTCCACCACACATCTTAACCAATCACGTGCAGCTTCACAAAAAAAAACAAAAAACGAACGAACGAACGAACGAACAAAAAGAATAAAGAAACGGCCCATTGTTCACTTCAAAGAATCGGCTCTTAGAGCCGGATCGTTCACGACCGACCCATCACTACTTCCCACAGCCTTAAAAAGGACAGATTTGTAAAATGTATGTTCATAATTACACAAGCAGTGTCTAGTTTGATCTAATGTCTTCACTTCTTGTTGCAGACAAGATGTAAATGAGTTGCAACATAGTTTCCCCAATGACTGATTTCTCTTGAACATCTCTCAGATTCTTATAAATGACTGTTTGAGGCCAAGGGGGGGGGGGGGGTATTTTCCATCATTTTACCAACTAAAAAAAAAAGCAAATATTCAAGAAAAGACACCCAAAAGTGAACACAAAGTTTTTAGTGCAGCACTTTTTTTTTCTATTCATCCTCATTAACCCTCTTTTTACAGTCCCTTAGATTTATCATGTTACCTACCAACTGAGGTGAGTCTGCTGTCCAAAGAGTCATTTTTCAAATCTTAATGAACATTTTGAAGCTTAAAGAAAAATATGCCAGCATCACAACAACTCCAAAAACTTCCAAGAAGACAGTAACTCAGAAGAAAGACAGTAACTCAGAAGAAAGACAGTAACTCAAGCACTTTAAAAGCACTCACTGAACACATCCATTAGTGCTAATGCTAGCCTACATCTGGTGGAAGTGAGGTACGAGACAATCACATTTCTGTTTTTGTTTATTAAAACATAGGAGCACACATGACTAATGCTGTTAATGTGAGCATGTGCCATCACCGGTTATGTTTCCCTATGTGTTATAGTGCACTGTTGCCAATTTTGCTATCATTTGTTATAAAACTGCAATAGCAAACTGTGTCAAGTACAGCACAGCAGTGTGTTTTAGCGATAATTTTGTTTACAGTAGGTGTCTACTATTTTGCTGTTGCTGGTTGCTTTAAAGCTTTATTTACTACTGACATATTGTGTTACAGCTGATTATGACATTGTGAGACTGAGGGAGCTGCTGGTGAGGAAAATTAGGGGCCACTTCTGGCTAAACTAAACAGCCTGTATAAAAATCCAAGTGACAGCACGCTTTGCGGAAAGGCGCAAAGAAGACAGGGGACAGACTGAAAAGGAAGAGGAACATTATGATGCACTGTGATAGGAAAGGTGCACTTTGATCATTTTGCACTGGGGCCAGGTTCTGACACGTTACACTAGATTTATCCAAATATTGTACACCGTGTTCACTGTGACTCTGTGGAGCTGGTCCAGACATTCAAGGCTGATTCGCAGCACTGAGCCAGGCTAGAGTAAAGACACTCAGACTAAAAACAGAAGTCTCCCTGCCACAGTTTAGAGCCACAGATATGGAATGAGAACACTCAGGGCTCATTGAAACTCGCAAACGTGTGGAGCATGTAGAGATAGAAGTTGTAGCTGGAGGTGTGTGAATCACCCAAGCACACCCAGAAGTCTTTGCTTTCCCAGTGTGCCACATGCACAACACCCAACACCCACATGCAGTCTCATGTTTTAGATGTTACTTGTAGTGTGACTTTGCTCTCAAGTGGGCGTGCCCTGCAGCGGGGGTTACTTGTAGTGGGCAAGTCTTGATGGCATTTCTGCAGAACGCATCAATCAAACAAGTCTTCCTACAGTCACTGATTAGTGATTGGCGGGTCTTCCTCGCTTAGATCCAGATCTTTTGAGTCTGTCAACTCCAGCCAGAAGATTGGTTTATCTGTCACTGTGACATGAAACAGCAGTTTCTTAGTTTAAAAAAAAGCAATCAGTCCGATGTGGGCTGAAGGACTAATGATTAGACATTCAGGATGGTAGGAGGGATTATTGTCTAGGTAGATATGTTGGTATCTAATGATGGGTGAGGAAAATCAAATCCCATCCACCATGAAAAGTGCTTAGAGTGCAGGCAATGTCAGACTGAAGGTGGAAACTAATTGCAATGTTGACAGTTGTGTCTGACATGAGACAAGATCATGACATCAAGCCACCTCTCAATGTTTTGTGTTGTTTTGTTTTTTTACTCTTACTGATCGGCATGTAGTATTCTCACAGTTGCTTTCACGTCCATTCTGATATATTGAATATATATGGGCCACTTCATTAACTGTTCCTTAACCCAAGGAACTAGTAAGCAAATCATATGGCAGCAGTTCAGTGCATTTTAGCATGTAGACATGGTCAAGTCAACCTGCTAAAGTTCAAGCCGAGCATCAGAATGGGGAAGAAAGGTGATTTAAGTGATTTTGAACGTGGCATGGTTGTTAATGCTGATGGGCTAGCCTGAGTATTTCAGAAATCACTGATCTACAAGAATTTTTTTCCTCATAATCATCTCTAGGATTTACAGAGTATGGGCCAAAAAAGAGAAAATATCTAGTGAGTGGCAGTTCTTTGAATTAATATACTCAAATGAGAGTTCAAATCTACTCAAACTGTTGTTTTGAACATTGACAATGAGTTCACTGTGCTCAAATGTCCTACACAGTCACCAGACCTCAGTCCAACAGAGCACCTGTGAGATGTGGTGGAATGGCAGATTCACATCATGGATGTGCAACCAAAAAAATCTGCATGTCAATATGGACCAAAATCTCTGAGGAATGTTTCCAGCACCTTCTTGAATTTATTCCACTAAGAATTAAGGCAGTTCTGAAGGCAAAATGGGGTCTAACCTGCCACAGCCTGAGGACACATCTTTAGTGTCTTATTTTATTTTGTCTGTGCAACACCTCCTGCATGCAACAAAAGCATCAAATCTTCTCACTTGATGGGTTTGGACCAGTAACCCATCTTCATTTTTTGCTTAAAAATAACTCAAATATCTAAATAATCATGATTATTGGATTAATGGAATTGTCGCAAGTCTGTATCTCTGATTAACCATCTGTAATGACAGTATGTGGGTGTGGGCGCACTGCTCATGTGTTCCCTATTAAAACTGTTTTGAATAAGCCCGAGGATAAGAAAACAATGCCAGTGTCCACCGCCGCCTCTCATCACCACGTACTGTAACACATCAAAAGCAGCAGCACGGAGGATAATGAGGAGGATAAGGACTATAAACAGCATCTGTCTGCACATATTTAAATTTACCAATTCTCGTCCTTTCCCTCTATCATTTCATCCATCTTAAGTAGTTTGACACTAAATATACACACAGAATTGCCTGAACATCAATCTCAATTGTCAAGCCATCCTTCATTCCTTTTCTCTCTAAAAAACCCTCCTCCTCCGCTCTGAAAGCCACCCACTCTCCTTGTCTATCTGCGCTCTTCCATTTGAAACTTCCAACTCCTCCAGTGCACTCACCCTCTAGCTTTCCTTCACTCCCCTGGGTGAAAATAAGATCTTGACCAAACCTGGGCAGAATACATTAGAATGCAATTTTAAACATTTAAAGAACTTGAATTTTTATTTATCTTCAGAGGCACTTGAAACTTTGGAACAGGGAAGCAGGATATCGTAGATCTGTGAGTTGTTTTTAAAGTCAACCAATTCAGAACATGTCTTTTTGTTTTTTGTTCTTATTTACTTGTGCAATGCTGGCCTGTCTTGGCCTTTCTCTCTCTTTCACCCACTACCTCGCTTGTCAGAAAAAATAAAATCTCGACCAAGAGGAACTGAACATACCACATTATATTCAACTTAGTTCCCTTGCCTCTCCCCATGTAAGACAAACTCAAAAATAATTTGCACACACTTTACATTTTTTGTCTCTGAAAATAAACTGCGCATGAAGAGGAAGGGGGCGCAGAGGGAGGCAATCTTGTTACCAGCCGGCATAGCCCTGGGAAGATTTCTATCAGACACACGTATAGAGAGAGGCATCCATTTAGAAAATGGCTTTTCTAGGCATGCTGGGCCATTTAGCACACCCTGTGACGACTCCTGTTTGGGGCAATGATAAATGTTCTTTCGCACCCGGTCTGTGCACACAGTCAGGCCAGCACATACACACGCACACACACAGCCATATGGGCACCCCACGCAAAACATCACTAGATGGACGTAACATTTTTAGAAGAGAGTGGCTTCATTGAGCTTGGCCCACAGAATAAGCTTCAGTCACCACGAGTGAAAATTAGTTTAAATCCACAGAACTTAAATCCCACTGAGCACTTAACATCATGTCAACATCACGTCGCAGCTTTAGGTCTCATTAAGCTCAGGATCATATACAGTATGTTCCAGTTTAATAACGAGCAGTAAAAATGACAGCGTAACATACAGCACATTTATCTAAATATTACAAAGATCGATCAATTAGTCAACTGACTGATTATAACAATTTGTCAACATATTGACATTTCCAGCTTTTCACTTGTGAGGATCTGCTTTGTTTCTTTTCTTCTTTGTGTTGCGTGATCGCAACGTTGATACGTTTTAATAAGAAGTTTCCTAAAATTTACTGACGACATCTTGGGCACATTTGTTATTAGCATTTTTTTTTTTTTTGCAATTTGCAGAAAAAAAAAATAGAGAAAAATTCAACCAGAGCCAAGAGGTCCAAGGGGGAATTCTGCAACATCATTGTGTTGCAAGTCATTGCTGACAGAACTGACCAGGTCGTGACAGTCGTTCAAATCGCTAATTACATCCGAGCCGGAGGATAGAACGCATCGTCAGCTTTGCAGCCTTCCTCCTGACAAAGACATTACCCGTAAACTAACACACGTGTTTCTTTGATTTATGGCAGCAGCATTTCTTTATAATGGCATCAAATAGACTCAATGTAAAAAAAAGGGACTTCTTGTTGCAGCTGAACTGCACTAAATGTGGATGTTTTCAAAATGTACTTCTTTATACTGAAAGTTATTGGTTACTATTCAGTGGATTTAGGGCTGGCTGACCCTAAATGATAAAAATGATCACCAAAATGTGCGTGTAAACTAAGCTGCATCATGCAGACATGATATATATATATATATATATATATATATATATAAACAGCTAAAAACACAGGCTCTCCAAATTTTGTGATTTTACTAACCTTTCAGATCAGCTGATGGGTGACGTGCAACTTTACAGGTTGAAAAAAACTCTCCAACCTCTTACGCTAATAAAGCCTTTCTCCACAAGCGTTAGTTCCAAAATGCATCTACAACAAGTTTAAATCAATATTGTTCTTAAAATGACAACATTCTGACGATGCATAAATATATTTTTAAACCAAACAGCAATATACTTTGACCTTCAAACAATGTGTAACATTATTTTAAAAGTCTACCGCCTGCGTAGATATCCACACTGCCCACTGGGAATACTGAAACAGCAAAAGGCAAATATTTTAGCTGGTAAACACTCTCTATGTTTTATTTACACAGGATGAGTGCTAAAAATCAACCTATCTCTATTACGCAGTCTGAATGTGCGCCTGATATCCACTAATGGTCATTAGCCTTTACACCAGCACGATTTCTGTCAGCTTACTTCCTGCTCTCTGGGATCCATCGATGTCGCCACCATACTAACAGCCATTGCACTAACCACTGTTACTGCTAGAGTTAAAGCCACAGGCTCCATACCGGCTGGATGAATCACACTCACCCATATAGCAATAATGAAGCATTTATCTCAGGGTGAATTACAAACTCTGGAAACGTGGCCAACATGCGCACATGGCAGAAATATGACGAAACTGTGTCAATCACACTATGCTAAGCCATCTGCTCTACCACGGGACAGACACGTGCTGCAAAAAAAGAAAAAGAAAACTCACACAGGGATGTAGATAAATGCCAAACACCATATCATACAAAATGTATGTTTCAACAATTATCTTTAAATGAAATGAAATTAGCAATCATTCCAGAAGTTTCAGGAAGACTTGTGGTTAAGGGAGATCTGACCTAAGGAAATTCTTGACGGCAAAAGATGATTTGGAAAAAACACAGTCATCTCCATGTGAGGTTATCTCATGCTAAAACAGAAGATCAATGTTTTCCGCAGCACTCAAATCAACACACTACCTCAAAGACACGCACACCCTTGTGCCGTACTTTCAAGTGGAGTGTAATCATCCTGATTAATAATGCAAGAAATTGCAGGGCGTCACATGCAGGCGTGACGTCAACTTACCGATCTCATCTGCTGAGCTCCGGTGACGTGCTGCAGAACTTTTTCCAGCTCCTTCTCAATGCGTCCAGCCCAGTGAATCATTCTGCAAAACAAAGTTAAGAGATTTTCAACATCATCACAAAAATTCATTCATTTCACTATCACTGAATGTGAGTGAGTGCGTTTGCAAGACAGTAGCAGTGTGTTGCTCTCTTTGGCAAACTGCCACATTCTGCCCCTTTTGGGACGCCTATCCCTATCCTATCTCCAGCTAATATCTGGGTTGGACATCTGCACCTTCTCTCCCTACCACGTCTTGCATATACTGTATCTGGTTGGTCCTGGCAGCAATGGCAGCGTATGTGTCTGTCTTTGCTCGGCTGGGATCAACAGTTCTGCGATAAAACTGCTCAGGTCTGACAGAAGTGCACCCTAAGCAGGAGCTGATCTCCGTTAGACGGAGCCAAGTTTGGAATTAAGAGGTCAAACGGCTGGAGCTCATCACTGTATATCTCCCAGCAAGCAACAAATGACTTAATGGATGAAGATTTTTACCAGATCACTTTAGAGAAGCAGCAGGGGCCAACCTGCCAACTGGGAGTCATGCTGAACAATTCATGTGGAAAGGCAACAAGAAATTTTCAGAGAAAAAAAAAAGGGGAGAACAAAAAAAAAAAAAACATTTTGAAAGCTCGTCTTTCAGCAATCAGATGAATAAATTCTGTCATGTGTTTGCTAGCCAACCACTGATTCCATGCCAACCTTTTCCTTTCAGCAGCCTGCCGATAGCTGATCACTAGCATCAACAACACAGCCGTTTGTCTTTTAATATGATGACGGAGACAAATGTCATCTTTAAATGTCAGATTTGCTCAGAAGACAAGAGGGGAGACAGATTTATTAAATTGCACAAATCTGCCAAGTAGTGACAGCGCCCGCCATAATCACCAACCCAGAGCGGGCTTCATCAAGAGAGTAACAGCAGAGCAAACACACCAGCGAGTGTGCAAGTTGCCCGTGTTTATAGGGACCGTGCTTAAAGGAAAGAAAGAAAGAGGGCCTCTAAAAGGAGCAGAGAAGGGGGGGGGAAGATGTTACTATGAAAAGGTCATTCAATATGAACTGAAAACAAGTTTACAGTGAGAACAGAGCCGAGCAGGACGCAGTGATACTAACAGCGAGGGACAATACCTCGTCCTCGAGCCAGGCAGACTTCTTACGCAACCTTTTCAGTCTGCATACTACACACTGATTGATAGATAGATAGATAGATAGATAGATAGATAGATAGATAGATAGATAGATAGATAGATAGATAGATAGATAGATAGATAGATAGATAGATAGATAGATAGATAGATAGATAGATAGATAGATAGATAGATAGATAGATAGATAGATAGATAGATAGATAGATTTAAACTAGTTTAGTGATAACTAAATAAATAAAGTGCCAAAATTACCAATGTGGCATTGATTACTAAGCAGGCAAAGGAAGGCCTTATATCAATAAGCTAGAATTACACCTTGGCAGTGACTTAATATTTCCATTTACCTTCTCATTATGTAAGATGTTTCTTTTAAAGATTGTTATAATATAACATTTATTTGACACAGAAGGACCGCCATCAGTTCAAATGTTCACCAAGTAAATTTTAATATTTTAGTCAATTTGAAAAAAAAAAAAAAAAACATTAAGTGGGAAAATATTCAAGCCATATTAATGTTGTTCATTTTGCCCACTCCAATTATAAACAAACAAACGTTTGGATTGGGAAACTTGTAGGTGAGCTACACACCATCACTGCCTTCCTTCCACTGCATATGTCAATATTATGTCAAAACATAACCTTTAAGAACACAAAGTGGACTACAGCTTAGGCCACCAATTAAAAGCCATTTGAATCATATAACAATATAAAGATAATCAATCTCAACAGTATTATGACTCCCATCATGATAAAAGTACCTGTAGATAGAGCAGCCTCCTTTCTGATGTATAACAAAGTTTATTACATTTAACACATCAAGTAAAATCAGAATCACATTTGTAGGTATGACCTGACTCCATGACTTCCATTGCACCAAACCCCATAAAGCTGACATAACAATATTTTAAAGCACAAAACAAATAGTGTTGTTTAGAGATTGTGAGGAAAAAATATTTCATAGTATCAAATATGAAGAATTCTACATTCAACAGCAGCTACAGAGAAATGAGGATATGGCTGTTTGGTAAATTATATGCACTACTGTGGCCTAATGCTCGGTGAGTGCTCGGAGACCTTCTGTATTATGAAAGCTGTGATCGCTCTTTAAGAGACAAAAGTTGTCGTAATGTACCACATGAAAGCAGACTGATCTTCTCTGGCTTTTTGTAGCAGTAAAACTTTGCCATTTGCCTTCTTGTGTTTTGATGTGTCTTGCTTGTTTTATGATTTATGTTAGCCAAACATTATGGAAAAGCAGAAAGTGTGATGAAATGAGTTTGGATGGAAGACCTGTGTGAGTCAGACACACACCGTCACCACGCTCACTCGGCTGCAATGGATCTCATCATTCGAAGTGCCTCTCTCGTATAGCTATTAGGGCAGAAGGTGGGCTATTTTTGAGCATGTGGTCATATCATTTGGTGGAAACTGCTGATGATATTTTGCCAGAAAAAGATTTTACTCCTCTAGAAAAGACTATAAAAGTGACCATTTAGATTCCAGTTATCAGCTTTCTCCACAGAATTTAGAAATGAGGAAATAACTTCCCCTGTAGATATTTCTCGTTCTGCCACACACACCTACATGCCCACTAAATTCTAAACATAAACGCTTCAGTGCAATAATTTAATAATGCTCAGACCACTCTGGTGGATGGCAAGGTGTAGAAAACATGCACTTTCTTACCACTGCTGTGAAAATGAAACAAATGTTCTTATAGGCGCATTTCTTCAGCTAGACCTCGAACCACCCCCACCCCCCGCGCACATGCTTGCGTGCGTGTGTGTGTGTGTCAGGCCTATACATCAAGTAAACTGCCACCATTGCTCCCCATACACTTCAATTAACTGTCAAATTCTGGTAAATACCACTGTGATGTGGGTGACCCAAAACCCAGTTTAGAAATCCCAAGAGATGACTGTATAAAATACAGACTACATATATAACCAGCCCTACAGAATATTTAGCTTCTCTTTATCTACTTAAACAGAGCCACGGGGAAACTTGAGGGTGCTTCTGTCTTTAAAAAATCCTGTATAATTAAAGGAAATGTAAGTTTGGAAACAGAATGTTTCTAAAAAAGAAAAGTGTAAGCTTATAAATGGAGCTGCTTAAATATAATAAAATACAGTCTAAACATTCATGGATTGTTTGCAAAGTAACTCAGGTGTAAGACAAATTAGCTGCATCACTTACAGAGCTTAAGCAATTAAATCAATGATCCGGTAAATTGTAATTTTAAGTCAATCCACAGTAGTATAAAGGATAACTCATTTTTCCTTTGAAAGTCACCTTGGCCGTCAAATTAACAAAGCCCCGGAGATTTTAAAGGGATGATCTGGTGGATGCATCATAGGAGGAATCATTTCAATTCCCCATTTCTGTGAACCTGACTGACTAAACAGCACTACAGGCTACACACAGTCTTCACATCAGATCATCACGTCATGGTTATTATAAAGAGAGCGACATTTGAAGCGATACTCCAGTGGAAGAGTAACTGTTGCACGAGGGGTTTATTGTGGAGCATAAAGCTGATCAGCTAAAATCTGAAATACAGTTTTCCGTGAAGTTATAGTCATGGAGGGAGGGAAATTATAACGATTTTTGGCAAATTACTGACGATCTTTTATTGAATAGTTGACGACGCACAGGTGGTAGATTGTTGCGGTAAACATTTCGCTTCCGTCGACTTTGTGCGTCCTTCAAGGTGAAATTATTTTAATGTTCACATAAGGGAAGAAATTGCGCTATAAATTCCAAATATTTCCCCGACGGGTGCACGCTGAACAAGTCCAGCAATAGTTCTCGTGCTCTTCCCACAGCTTTACTACTTTCTGTGCCTTGCAGTCACTTGTGATGCTGCCCTCAAGTGCGTCTAAATTTCGAGTGTAACGTTTCCACATTTAGTCAGTGAAACAAAATGAGCCATTTAAAAAATACCAGTGCGCCCCGTGGTGAGATAGATATGATTATTTTCACGGTGCGAGTGCTTTTCTCCAGAGGATGACTTTGTAGACGACTGTGTCTAAACGGGATATTCTCCCTCACGCAGTGACAGCAAAACAACACTCTATTTTTAATACATATATATATATATATTTTATTTTTATCCCCCGTGAATGTTCAAATAAACTATCGCTGGCTCTTTTTTTTTTTTTTCCCGCCTGTGCCACATGTGCATGCTCCCGGTAGCCTGTTTCTATGTTGACTGTGACAAGCAGAATAAGACTTTGGGATTTAATGCCACTGCCCACCACAACAAAAACAACATAAGCTGTGTGAGAATAAGATTCATAACGCAGCATCCGAGACGGAAGCTGCGTCTGTGTCTCAACATCAGGGACAGCAGCTCATCTCGCACCAATGTAAACGGCGCTTCATGTGCAGGCTCGTCGGGGGCCACCTGTCCTAGTTCCGCACTCCGCATCCCAGTTTATCCCCCAAACCGTGCAGGATACTTACGTGTAGTGCTGGGGGAAGAGGTGGGTCCCGGCTGTCGGCGTGGAGACGCATATGATAAGTACAGTTTGGATTGTCAAGAGGCAAAAGACACCGTACGACTGAGCGCAGATCGCCATTTTCCATTAAATATTCAAGAAACTGAGATAAATAAGAGAAGGACCGGAAGGACAGTCTCTCACAGCTGAGCTAAGAATAACCGAGCTCCAGAGAAAGTGTGTAGTGGGAGGTGACGGTTGGCGGAGGCTTCTGGACACTTCAGCCCGGCAGTGAAATCTCAATCAGAGACGCACACGAAGAATTGGCAGCTGAAGACACGGGAGATCAGGATCAGGAAGATGCTCTGCCGCGGCTGCCGATGTGCCTGGCTGCCTATTTGCGCACTCGCTTTCCTCCCTCCCTCTCCGTCGCCGCGCACATTTGCTCCTTTTCTCTCCCAATGTCTCCAATGTAACAACCATACACAGTGAAGCTGGCCGCTACATGACTTCAGTCTTCCCATCTCGACTTTCACAATAAAACAATTGGCTCCGTTTAGGGCCAGTATCTAACGGCAGAAAACCTTCAAAAATAAAATGTAGGTTAAGTGTTTATTCTGAGAAAATGCCATCACGGGATTTCAGTGGTCTTAGATAATATGAGCATTTTGCGACCAACTTATTTCACTATCTTATATTTAAGAGGCAACTTTGGCAAATAGCTGCTGTTTAAAAAAAAAAAAAACTCATTAGGCGCACAACCTTGAGGCTACATTCAAGCATTAGAGTTAAAGAACTTTATTTTTGTAAATCCCGCCGCCTAACTTCCTGTATTCACTTTGTCTGTCTGTGACACTTGACTCAACTGTTGGCACTGGCGGCCCTTCCTCCATTCAAACAGCCTACTTCTGTGCAACAGACGGGGGCGCGCATCAGGCCACCTCCTCTTCCTCCTCATGTCCACTTCATACTCTGTGTTCTCACCAGAGTCGAGATTATGAGCAGAAACCAAGGCGTCATTTGGGGTAATTGGAAGTATGACACTAGAGGTGCATATTGTATTAACCAGAGTATAAACAGTCAGCAATCGCCTTAGGGCTGCTTCCCAAACTATATTTGTTCTACTCATTAAGGCTTCTGGCCCAGTAGATGAACATTTAAATGAATGCAAGGAAAATTATTCCCCAAATAATAATAAAAACAATAATACCTAGCAATACTGTTTCACGCTGTCACCAGCTATTTAGATGGAGGGGCTTTAACTTTACAGTAGGGCAGGGCCTGTCTCCTTGTTTCTCATAAATAGCTGCCTCCGATTATCATGAGCTTTTTAATAGGTCATATTTGAGTGGAGCAAGTTTTCCTCTGGACAAATAAGTCAGACCCTTCATTTTAAAGATAAACAAGGAGGAAAGATGCACTGAAACCTCAGAGTAAATGTAATTCAGCATGAAGTTCCCCCCTGGAGAAGTGACTATCTCCCTCTATCAGCTGTGTGCATGTGTGTGTGTGTGTGTGTGTGTGTGTGTGTGTGCATGCACACACACCTGTACCTGCCTTATTACCGTTTCCTGCACTGCTGTTTGTTCTCTGATCTTTCTATTTCAACTGGAGGGCACATTTGCACCTAAACAAAGTCTATATGCCACATTCATTCATGTAATAGATAGATATGGTATAGTTTTTGCCACTACATATTTATCCTCAATACTGCAATCCAGCAACACTATAAAACGCAGAACAAAGGGGTTAAGGTGCTCAGGGTTTCAGGTTTTTTTCACATTTTTCCAGTTGTCTGCCAGTCAAAAGCACAGGCTCGGGACACTCGGTCCCCCTCGGCTGCTCCTCGGGGAGCCTTGCATCTCTCAGCTCATTTGCTGGGCACAGAGAGAGACAGTCATTCTTGTAGCTGTGTTGTCCTTGGCTCAGTCATTCGGCAGGGGACACGCAGGTGCTCTGCTACAGAAAGCCGCACAGCAGTCGGCAGGGTTGCTGCACAGCATTTCTGTCTCCTCCCTGACAGAAAAGACGGGGCTGTTTTGGTAGAAAGGACACACTGCGGGGCACAGACCTCAGCAGGAGGGGGAAAAAAACCCACCTGATGGCAGGGATGAAGAGCTAGAGCAGCAGCAGTACCCCGCTTATGTACATAGATGTCAAGGATCATTCAGTCAGAGCAAATATCTGGGTTTTGTTTCTCTGGAAATGGGGAAACAAATACGCTTTTATATTTCCCAGAGCTACAATTCTTTTTTTTTTTAAACATATTGAGCAATTCCCTCTCATCCACCCCTCCAAACAAATGCATAGCAGAGAAGCAGGAGATGGTCTGTTTTGATATATTACTATTCCCTACGCTGGGAAAAAATAACCTTAATTGATGGCTACTCTCACACATTAATTTACGCCATCATACTTCCCATCGTGACATTAATAATAATAATAACAGCAAACAGATAGTGGTAGGCTGGCTGACTCACACTAAACATTTCTGCTGACTCACAGACACCCCTTGTTCACTCCTTTCATTCAAACATACATTAGGCCAATGTATCTCAATTCACTTGACTAACTAATTTTAAGTTAGCGAACAGTATGTAGGTTTCACTCAACAAAAGAGCTGTCCAGAGTGGGTTTTTTTACTCTATGCAAATAAAATAGCAGGGTGTAGAGATATCTCTGAGGACCAAAAGAACACTGGCAACCAATTGAAGTAAAGCTGTATGTTGGCTCGGTAATACTCAACAATGTCACACCTTAAATGAAAATTTAATTTAATCTGCCCCTTCTTGTGGTGATGTTCGTGGGCAGAAGAGAGGAAGCTAAAAGAGGTGATTGTCACCCTGGGGCCTTGAATCTCATTGACCACGTTGCAATGCTTATAGAGAATCCACTCTTTATTATAGCCGATCGATCAGGCCAGCTAAGGGATCTGCTCAGTGAAAACACACAGATCAATGGCCTCAAGCTTTGCTGATTCTTCAAATGGTGAGAAAAGCAGACAAGAGGCGGAGCTCCGCTACCTAGGATGTCTCCCATTGGCTGTGCGGTTTCATCTGAAGTGATTGACCTGCCAATCTATTATTGATCCAGGGAGCGCAGCCAGGATTCGCTGCTGTGTTTTGGACTCTAACTTCCTTTCTGAGGATTGCTCCCCTACACAGAGGCCAAGTAGGTTGGAGTAAAATTAATCACTCCTTGTTTCCCTGTCTCCAGGCCTCAGGGGAAGTCACCAGTAAAGGCGCACCCCACACATCCAGACGTGTACACACACATGCGCGTGCACACACACTGGTCGCTTATCTCACTTTTCCTCAACCTTATCCATCGTTCTCTCTCTCCTAACCTCCTCCTTTGCCTCTTTCCGTGGCCTCTGTGCTGATGCTCTGGTGGGCTGGACAGAAAAAGTGAGGCTTCACACTCTGTAAAACCCAGTGTAGTCAGCACGCTGAATGCTAAGATTTTATTTTTCTGATTAGAGAAGGACTGTGCATCGCATTCACTGCAGATGATAGAGCCAGTTGCCCTTGAGAGAGTCCTGAGGCTCTCAGCAAACTTCAATGATCCTCTCAAGTGCTCTCTGGAAAAACAGGAGCATGATATACTGTCACTCATTTGACACGTGCTTTCGTTGAGAGTATTTTTTTTTTTTTTTATCACAGCAGAGAAGAGACAGTGTGCCCTTGTCCTGTGGGTACATATTGAAAAGATCAGCAAAGTGATTCCAGTAATCAAGGTTGTCTTCCCTCTGTGTGTCTTTTACTTCTCTCCCTGCTCACCTCATAGCTTATCTTCCAATTTAGTTTAATCCACTCAGAAGATCAGAATAAAATCCCTCAAAATCACACACATAAATATTTGTATAACCCACATGCCATATTATTTGTTTAGCTCTGTAATGCAGCTTTTTGCCTACATGACCTAACCACTTTGCAAAAAATCAATAAGGGAAATCCCTGATTCAGGCCACAGTGCTCTGTATGCCTCCTTTACAGTAAAATACAAACATACCCAGAGACGATGGGTCGCAAGGCACTCTGGGACTTTCATGCTCAAATGTCAGAGCGTTTCATCCTGATGATGATGACTCACTCCCCTCGTTCTTAGTCTGCATGAAAGAACAACAGCACCAATTAATGACCCAACCTCCACACGTGCAACAGTACAGTAAACAAGCACTATATTAAATTCTACAGCAGGGCACACAAACAGCTCTATAATATTGTAAATACAGATGTATTTGCAAGAAATATATGCATTTAAAAGCTACATTTTATTTTATCACCCCCAGAGATTCTTTCCCTACCTCACCCACATAGACAAGTGGTCGCATGTGAAAACAGAGCAAGACTCAGCACTCATTGACATGCTCTACTAGAGGCCTAATGGCCCCTGGGTAATGGCCTCTTTGGTCTTCAGGAAATCCTCCCTCATGCATACATCAAAGCTGGGATTGAGAAGGATAGAGAGTGGAAATAGAGGGGAGGAAAGAGACATCAGTGCCACACAGGGAGGGGAGATGAAGAAACACACGAAACGAAGCTGTGTAGTTCTGGTTTATGACATTCATAGAAAGGTCAATCCAGTATATTTTAGACTTGCAGTTCGTGTCAGCATAGTGCACCAGTGCTATACTAGCACTGTTTGAATATTAGTTTGTTTTTGGTACTGACCAAATGTTTCTGCAGACTGGTCAGATTTGCATTCTTAGTTACTTATTTTTAAGTAGCTTGATTTAGACCATATGCTTGTATGACTACTTGGATATATTGCAATTAGGATTTTGCATCTTTGGGTTCTACGTCTGTAGGAAAAAACATTTTACAGGAATTTTTTTTATCTGTAGCAAAAAAACAAACAAACGCCCCACCCCCAAACAAGCAAACAGCAATCAGCCTTATATTCACTTCCACTAGATTTACCTGTATGATTTTTTTAAATGATTTTTTGCTTTCAGCTTCTGAAAGTATGAGTAGTTTCTGCATTTTTTTGTCATACTTGATAACAAACCAAATATCATTTGGATCTTTTACTGGCAGACAGCACAAGTCATACATCAGCTTTATTTAGAATTACACAATATTCTGACTGATTCAGTATCATACTGACAAAACAATTGATCATTTGAGAAAGAGCCAGAAAAACCTATTGGCAGTGACAGGCATAATTTGCAGCATATCATTTATGATCCAATATTAGAACTCTTCATTCTCAGTCCATCATTACTCTCTTTTCTTTCAGTCCATCTCCATCACTCTTCAGTCTCTTTTTTTTTTCTCTCACTTTGCTGACACACAGCATCCCAGAGCTGACAGCCAGCTGCTATAACACGAGACCTGTAGCCCATCATGGCACAACACCCCCTGCCTCTCCTCTCACTGTCCATGAGCCATCTGCTTACTCTGCATATTGCAGATCTGTCAATGCTAACTAATTATAATTCACACAAAAGTGCTCATTGTGACCCTGACTGTGTTTGCAAACCTTTTGTCTTGTTCCATATGGTAAGTACACAGAAGGCACCTGTCTGTATGCGGCTATGTACCCATCTATATGTGGTCTCTTTGCTGTGAGTTCATACAGCAGAGCAGTGCCAGCTCACATTCAGAGAAAGCTCTGACCTCTACACGTCCTACATTGTGAAGTGAAGCATGTGATTTTTGCCCCTTTGCAATGATTTTCAACGCATCTCCCAGTTCCGCCTTCTGGTGAGACTCAGAAAGCCGCCTATTCAAAGGCTTCTAAAGTTTAATCCATGTGTTTTAAAAACCAGATGATATGTATTGAATTTAAGTAAAAAAAAAAATAAGCAGAAGCCACTACAAGCTGCTCCACAGTGGGTTGCCCACATCAAATTGTCCTCCAATATGTTTGCAGTGACTGAAGTGCTAGGTGTTGCCATACAGAGCACATTAAACAGTGTCAGTATTAAAGAGGCAAAACTAACAGGCCTGCGGTGCCTTTGGTGGTTTGATAAGGCAAGCGGGTGGTCCTGTCTGAACGTGGTCTACTCCTCATCTCTTGTCACTGTGGAGTGAGAAGTGCACAGTCGCTTGCCCGCCCTGCCGTCACATTAAAGCGCATCTTAATTGGCATTAAAACTGGTGATAAGGGCTTAATGAAGGAATTAATAGATAACACACATTCTGGAGCTTATTCGCCATGGTCACACTGACAGACACAAACACACACAGCTGCACTCAGACGGGCAGATTTTTACAACCCAAGACGGAGTGAGTGAGGATTCATGGGGAAATAGGTGGCCTGCAGCGAGAGGCAGGACCAAGACTGAAAGCCTGTAATACATCACATCATCATGCATGACAACAGCTAACCTTCACAGGTTTTACAGCTGGAGCATTGGTTTGAATGTAAAGGTATATGCTGCAATCACTCTGAGCTTTTAAAGAGATTTATTTTATATGTCTATGTCTATTTGTCAGTCATGTCATAGCTGTTTGGGCTGTTTACCTATTAACAGATACATTTCTATTAAAAGTTTAATTTAAATCGATTAATGCAACATACAGCTGCATTTCATACACAGAGCAGGTCTACAGCTCCTGTGTATTGATTGGCCTGTATATAAAAATACACAACTAAAGCAGATACAAACTACAGTGATTCCATTCATGAATCTATCATTAGATGATCTGACTGCAGAAAACCAAATAGTTGGACAGTATATAAACTAATTCTGTAAAATTAAGTTTTGTTTTTCTGTTTGTTTTATTTTTTGCAAACTTCCAGCTGGATTTACATTTCTATATGTTTTATTTTTGCAGTGTGGGAGAAGTATTTTGACCTATAGGAAAATGGGATGGCATTTTCACAGCTTTTTGACATGTACCTTTTCAAAATCACTAACTGAAACAATAATTAGTTGCAGTCTTATAGTAAAAACTTAACACAGTTTCTAATTTGGTTTAAAATAATCCCATTTGTAATGTCAGTTTTTCAGCTTGTGATCAAAGACACTTGTGCTATAGCTAAATGCCAATTAGCCCAAGGTCAGACTGTGGTTTTAACCTCTAGCAGGGCAGACAAGTTTTAAAAGAACCAGAGCTATATAGTTCTACTAAATGGTTTAGGGAAACTCATTAGTTGTTAGCTTAATATTAGCCTTCCACATTGGTGCATACAAATGTTCCCGCCTGAGCAATCAGACTCACAATACAGATTGTTACAGATCCATTTACCTTTGCAGATGGATTCTGAGTAAGCGAAAACCTCTGGGGCTTAAAAGTAAAGCCAAAACCTGCAGTTCCTGAAATGACCACTTGAGGTTGGCTCCAATCACTTCCCAGCCTCCAGAGCTGAAAAATGAAGCCAACACAAGAGGAAAAGTTGCAGTTCCTCTAGGTCAGGGTGGGCAGGTAATTTTCCCAAGGTGCCACATGGGAAACTAGTCCTGTTGTGGAGGGCTGCACCAATAAGATAATAACTTAATTCTGCCCAGTATTAATTTTATCTCTTTATAAACTTCTTCTGGTAAGACTATGTAAGAGAATGTTCCAATTACACATTGAAAATTTGAAATAGGTACAGTTAAAAACATTTTTGCTCAATGTTCTCAGAAATTGGTGTGGTGGTTAGCACTGGTTAGGTTCAGTTCCACCTTGGCTGGGGTCTTTCTATGTGGAGTTTGCATGTTCTCCCTGTGTTTGCATGGGTTTTCTCTGGGTCCTAAAGTTTCCTCCCTCAGTCCAAAGACATGCAGTTAGTGGGGTTAGGTTAACTGGTGATTGGTGATGTGAATAATTGTCTGTCTTGGCCCTGCCTGACTTATACAGGGTGTACCCTGCCTCTTGCCCTATGTCAGCTGGGATAGGCTCCAGCCCACCGCCACCCAACAGGATAAGCTGAAGAGGCACTTAACAATTGTGAACAAAATATGTTTTTGCAAAATTCCAAAGACTTTTAACAACTTACAAAGTGTGGCGAATCCTCCACCTGGATAATTGAGGTAGGGGCATGGTCCCGTTGATTGACAGATGTTCTGACAGACAGCTGTGGCCTCATCCACTCCTTTGAATCATTAACCTGGACTGCTTTATTGCTTGTGTGCTATTGGTGCCTTTTGGATGATTTTTAATGTATTATCTAATATAAATTTGGTAAGTGAAATTCTGGTATTTTATTAGTTTGTTATTTTTGCTCTAGTTAGTCGAAATGCATGGCTGTGCGTTGCACCCAATAGTGTATGACTGCAGCTTGCTAACCAAACTAGCCTTAGCTGATAAATTATTCCACTTCCAGCCATTCATCCATATAAAGTAACCTGGCTTCAAAATACCAACATGGAAATGCTGAGGCCACAGCTGTGGCAATACAGTAGCCACCATGGCTACAGTATATCTATTAGCTCAATCCTCAGAGTCACTGTTAAAATACCCAACAAGTTGTGGTATGAAAAACTTTTTTTTTTGTCTCTAGGGCTAATTTACCCCTTTGTGACAGCTATAATAGCTATATGACAGCTATTTCTTTGACTCATGGAGTGGTATCAGTGCTTAAAGCTTTGTTTTATTGAGGACGTGACCACTTTGAGGTAGGTGGGTACTCACAGTCTGCTAGGTGACTAATTCTGCTTCTCCATAATGATTGTGGTGTTGGTGCCTTCAGGGGCATTTTAATGCAATTATCGGATAAATAATATGGCTTGCGTGTGGTTAATAGCTTGCACGTAACCTGTATTGTTAATTGTACCAACAGTCCATTCAAGAAGTCTGTGCTGAGCCTTTCAATGAGTGCAGTTCTTGAATTACATATAATTATTATTATGTGAGCACTATCTTGATATTCAACAAACCAAAGGGTGAGATCACTGCAGGTCGAGCCACCTTTTACATAAAATCCATGCTTTTTAATGAAATTGGTGTCACGTGGAAGTTGAATGAGGCTCGACTTGATCATGTTCCAGGAAAAAGAAGAACCCGTTTTATTTTGGAGTGGATTTAATTGTATTTCAAATCACTTGTGACTTAATTGCTTTAGAAATTAAGGAGAAAAAGTAGGAAAAGGCTATTTTTCTTTTCTAACCGTAAATAAAGTACAAATACATCTATTACATTTACAGTACAGTAATGTAAAACATAACAAGCAGCAGAAGCTTGAGCCAGTGAATGTATGCTTGTGCTGACTGATTAATTGATTATGGAAATTCTGTTAATTAATTTGGCAACTAATTTTTGAAGTTGTAATGTTAACAGCACTTTGCTGCTGGAGTACAATCCTATCTAAGAAAATCCTTCAGCAGCTCACGCTTAATTAATCAGCAAGCTTCTCCCTAGAAGTAAGGGCTATCGACCTAGAAGTGGCTCCTGCTTCTATGAATTTTACCATAATTCCTGCTCCAATAGTGCACACTGTACTTGCTTTATTCATTGCTTTCCATGGTCCAGAAGGCACCTATTACTCTGAGTAACACAATGAAAATACAAAACAACACTAAGCTAAAAACAAAACAAGCAGGTAAAATCCTCTCTATTTGTTGAAGCTCCTTCTGACTACCTGATGAAGCTAGAAGTTTAACTCTCCCCTAATTAGGGCTAATGGATTGCTGATATGTTTATTTTATTTGTATTTTTTTATCCCAGGCTTAGAAAAGCACTGCATAAATCTTTATCATTATCAGTGTTATTACTGCATCTCCTCCAGCATGTAGGGATAATCAGCATTACAGCAGTGTTTTCCAAATTCAATAATATACAATGAAAATTGGGGCACATTAATATATTTGCACAAATGATTGTTGTCTTTGCTCAGACGTGCAGGTGTATATTTGTTTTTGTGAGTATGTGTATCCCTCCTCCTGAGCCTCAGATTTGGGCTATTTTCCCAGAAATGTGTTAGACAGACAGAGGGAGGCAGATGCATTCCTGTCCTCCCAGAGGAGACTGCAACACATGTGGAGAGTGGCTAGGCTGGTCATATTAAACACACCATGTGCACCCTGCATGTGACCATGTGTGCATACTTGTGTATATGGGTGTGTGTGTGGCCTAAAAACAAACATGGAGTGAGACATCTAGTGGCAAATGCGCAGTACTTCAATAATATTCAAGTGCAACTTCTTGTATTTTGTTTTTTTTTTTAAAAGAAAAGCAAAAATTTTTATTGTGTGTTTTTTATGGAAGAAAAAAATTCCCTATAATTAGTGTATGCTGTGTGTGTTTGTCAGATTGTGGATATTGCTGCAACGATAGCGCCTTTCCTGCTGTCATAACAATAGTCTGCAGTTGATGGTGATGTATCATCGGTCAAGCTATCAGTTGTGGGACAATGTCCAATGTCCAATGGCCGCAGATGTGATTCAGCAGAGTTTTCAAGGCAGGAGTCTTATTTCACTCCTAGAGTTTCTCTGGACTGCCATGTTGTCGGCTCTCTATAGAATATTGTATTAACCTTGCACTGCCATGATTATTTGTGCGGGGGATATTCAGGATCTATGAGCAGCATGGTAAAGCTTATCTCAATTCATCTAATGGCTCGGTAATCAAGACATCTGCACATGAGTAAACAGGCCTCGCAATCCCTCCATGGTTATTAGCAGTAAATCATCAGGCTTTTACATTTTAGGTCAACATCAAATTCTAGTTAGCTCCAGCACCACTTCAAGGACCGACAATTCAACAAACCAACTCTGATCACATGTTTTGTACAACATAACTTAAAAGAAAATCTGAGTTTCCACTGGAGACAAACAGAGAGAAACAGTGAGATTGAGAAAAATCTCGCTATTAAATACATGTATTCAACCACCAAACCTGCAACTCAACATGTTTTTTTTAGCACCTGTCCCTGCAAACACACACATGTGCATGGGCACCAAGGTTACAGCAGAGATAAACAGGTTTTATGATGCATGCTGCCTGTTTGAGTCTCTTCACGAATCTCCAGCCTCTTTGTTACTACTAAGCTGGAAGGCGGGACCTGCAAGTGGAGTAGCAGACAGGAGATTAAGACCTGAATCAAAAAGCAGATTAATGGATTGTATTTGTGTATGTGTGTATGTGTGTGCGAGCGTGTGGGCGGCTGGGTTAGTGGATATTTTGAGACGGGTGGGATTTGTGTATGTGTTTGCTTTTAACCCCTGCGGATCACCTAATTGGGCAAATATGTCTATTTAAATAGTACATGTGCTTTAGCCTGCTGCAGTATCTCAGCAGTCTTTATCAGTGTTAAATAACACTCACACGCTACCCCTTCTAAAAGTCAAAAACACTTCCAAAATGTCACTTTAAAGCTGTGTAAGCAGATGCAGAATAATCCCCAGTGTATGACAGGCTGCGATCCAGTAGATAGTTTCAGTTGTTGCAAAAAAAAAAAAAAAAAAAAAACGCCCTGAAAGGTTGTTGAGGATGCTAACGTGTCATCCCCGAGCCACACTCTGAATTTGTGTGCCGACACCATCGTATCTCAGGCCAGCCTCTGTAATCATCCCCAAGTGATCAACAGCGAATGCTCGCTCTGCAGGACGGCACTAACAACAACTTTGCCACTGAAATTGGGTGATGGCGCATAAACAAAGGCACACGTTGAATTCAAATCTTCTTGGATGTTGTGATAATTCAGTTCAACTCCATTGAACAAGAATAATGATTGAGGCAGAGGGCTAATCAAAATCTCCTGTGTCTGGGCCACCTGAAGCATGTCCTGGGCTGCAATGAATGTAAAGACTCCAGCCCTGCCAGTATCCTAACGTCTGCCCTTGAAGCTGATTGTGCACATAATTATGATGATTGTGTTAAAAGGCACAGTTTGACCTCACAGTAAAATGTGTGGTCTGTTACAGCTTTGATCTAATTTTTAAATGTCATTAATCATATATTATTTACTGGACAAAGCACAGTAACTTAATACTAAAATGTCATAACATGGTCACTCTGCAGCTGCAGAAGTGAATACACCCAACAAAAATCCCTTATTAGAAAGGGAAATGTGTCAACAGCTGCAGGAACAAAGATGGAAGTCTAAAGTTGAGCCAGAGAGTCTGTATGTTTACTTGTTTTCAAGGCCTCAAGGCTTATTTAAAACCTGTCTTATATAGTGTCTTGGCAGTCTACCTTTCTTGAAACACACATGCAGTATAGTTTAATGGCACTGGAAACTACTGAAACTATAAAGTTGAATAAACACTGCTTTTAACTGGTCTAAACAAACCTGAACATTATAACATTAATGCCAGTAGCATTTGTCACAGGACTGCTGTAACAGTTATTAGACTCAATTAGTCTTAGCTAACCTAATAAAGTGTACCTAATAAGCTGTCGGCATAGTGTGAATAAGGGTGGAAAAATGCCCTCTCTGTATAATGCAGTAGTCTAGTGTTAAACAGCAACACAAATGCAGCCTTCAAAAACAAGTCTGAACAGAGTTGCCACCCTTCCGAATCTTTGCTAATGAAATTACTTTAGAGAGTATAATGTTGCTGCTGTTATGGAGGAAGAAGGTGGTAGAGAAGGAAGGAGAGCCAATCAGGTGTGCTTATGTAATACACCTGTTAAATGCAGATATCTAGTCAGCTAATCACCTGGTAGCAACTCTGCATTTTGGCATGTAGACATGGTCAAGACAACCCGCTGAAGTTCAAACTGAGCATGAAAAACATGGATCCGTCCTGCCAAAGGTTTAGGCTGGTGGTTGTGGCGTAATGGTGTGGGGCATATGTTCATGGCACACTTTGTTCCCCTTGGTACCAATCGAGCATCATTTAAATACCACAGCCTACCTGAGCATTGTTTCTGGCTATGGCCATCACTTTATGAACTCATTCTACCCACCTTCTCATTTCCAGCAGGATAACACGCCATCATCTCAACATTACAGTGAGTTCACTGTATTCAAATGGCCTCCACAGTCACCAGATCGCAATCCAATATTGCACTTTGAGGATGTGGTGGAAACAAATCTGCAGCAACAGTGTGATGCTGTCACGTCAACACGGATCAGAATTGCTGAGGAATGTTTCCAGAACCTTAAATCTATACCAAAGAATTTAAGCAGTTCTGAATGCAAAAGGGGGTCCAAGCAAGGTGTACCTAATAAAGTGACAGTGTATTGATGGGGTTTAGGAGTGGTCATAAGTGATAAGGATTAGTGCTGGGATTGGTGCTTGTGGATGTACTAATTTGCTATAAAATACACCTCTCTTATGTGATATTATTATTATTTTTGTACACGGTCACTGACAAATAAATGCTGCATAATGAACTAAACTTGATGTCTACTTTTACTCAGTAAACAGAACTTCAAATCACCACAGATTCAAAAACATTTGTAATTGCATACTATATAAATCGAAAGGTTTCAGATTTCTTTCAGTGTTTAAAAATCAGTAGGTGGCGCAGGTGCGAGAAAAATACAGCCAAGTGTAAAAAAAACTGCAGTCCCTCAAACAGACAATTTCCACAGACTCAAATGTTACAGACAACAGTATAAATAAAAGTGTTTACAGCCTGGTAGTTTGATCTACTTATGTTTGTAGTTTTGGTCTCTATAGTTAATTTCCCTCTTCATGAAGTGCATAAGTGGTAAGTTTTTGTTATTATAAGGCTTTAAATTGGCATTATTCAGGATGTGGCTCCTTTACCACAGCTAAGCTGGGAAAACGGACTGGACCGCTTTTTGCTAAAGCCAAGGCTTAAAAATGACAAACCATTCTGTGTCATCACAGTGGCTACCTCCATCTTTTTATGTGGTCTTTGGGTGCAACCATTAAATAAATATTCTTGTAAATTCTATAAAAACTGGTCCCATTAGTGAAGGTTGGGACTCATGAATTCACTCTTAAGCTTTTTATGCAGCACCAGAGTAGATACTGTAGCCGATCCAGTGCCACTCTTAATTGTGAAACTCTTCGTCTCTGTTCCCAAGCTTCTGGTTGTGTCTGATTTTATTCATCGGCTGTAGATCAGTGTGAATAACACGAATATTTGTACTATTGTCAGACTTTGCTGATAGATGAACAGGATGTGCAGACTGACTGCAGCTGACTGGGCTGAAGATAAAGCAGCAGGATTTATATATAACAGGATGAGGATTTAGAAATTAACCCGCTTGTTTTGAAATGGGATGTCATTTTTAGAGGAGATGGAGCATTGATTTGAAGTTGGAAAGGAGGAGATGGCAAGTGAATTGATTATTATAAAATCTTTGCCAGATACGGAAAGCAGGTCAGCAGTTTAAACTTGCAGATTTCACATTGAATATATTGAAACAGAGATGTCTACATCTGCATACGTACATACGTACATGCATACGTTTGCATGTGCTTGCCCAGAAATCAGGCTAAAATGAAGAGACAGTCATACGTTTTCGATCAGCTTCGTCCTTGACTTGTCCCAGGAAGCGGGAGGAGATTTTCCCCTATTTGTTACTCTAGAGACACCAACTGGCTGTGACTATAGCAGAATTTAAAACAGTAAATAGGGAGGTAATGGGCTTTGAGCCTACTGTCATCTCCAGTCTAGCTCCGGCTATCACCCGGGATATTAGCAGATAAATCTGAATGGCTTCCATCTGAGGCAGTGCACAATGGTTATTGATCAGACAACCCCGTGCAGAGTTGGGGGGAGAGGAGCAGAGTTTATTAATTAGGGATTGACAGCCAATTCGATCTTCTTATTCACAGATAGACAGCTCTGGAATCCTGATGAGCTGTGCCCTCTATGCATTTGTCAGCAGCAAACTCCACGTTGCCTGCAAACACAATGACACAAGAATACGCAGAGGGAATTGAACCGATGACCCTGCTCGCTGCTCACATTGTGCAAACCTGGGTACAATGAGAGATCAGCAGTTTAATCGGGTGTAAAATGACCAGGCGACCACCTGCTCAGATGTTCATTTTCTTAGCCTTTAGTGCTGGATGACCCCTGAAAAGGCACAAAGGCATCACGTTTTAGTTTCAAGATATCAAGTTGTGAATTTACTTATCGAAAAGTTACTTGGGTGAATTGACTTGTTCAGAATATGCTTTTGGGTTTCTTATTTTATTTTATTTTTTCTGTCCTGATGGCTATATATACGAATGTCTTAATGGATGTTCTGCAGCAGCTCTGCTTCTCCTCCCTAAACTTGACTCTAATAGGATACAGGGCTTTTCCACTGATTGGGTTGCTAGAGAATAAAATTGGCTCTTAACTGTACCTCAGTGCTGAGCAGCACCCTAATCCAGCCACCCCCGGGCTGCTAGGCTCCGTTGTTCTCCCTCAGCTCTCCCGTATGCTTCGATACGGATCTGATCCCCTGCACAATTTCATGCCTGCTTTGCCCTCTTCTCCTGCAGCAAAGCATCAATTACCCTCATAAAACAAATTCTGCCCCCTTCAGAAGCGTCAGCCAAACGCGTTCCCCATTCATACCTCCATGGCAGCCAAATAGTCGCAACTGCCTTAAACTTTGAGCTTGATGTGCAAATCTGCTCCAGATTTCTGATGAGAATCACAAAAAAAAAAAAAAGATTAAAAAGTAACAACTTTAAGTAATATCTCCTGGCCACTTGTGCAAATATCGGGTGCACGTCCACACAAATCCACACTTAGACAAATTCCCTTGAGGTGAGGAGAGATGTTTTTATTTTTTTACATATAAGAAGGAAGCATTAACTGCTAATTCAGGGCTTGAAAAACAGACTGTGCAGCAGGGTGACTCACTTATTCCCTGACCTTTGACTTCCATTTCTGCCACGCTAATCCCAGGTTAATGACTGGGACAAAGAACGTCAGGAAGGGACATAACAGCCATCTTAAATATGAAGCCACTCACGTAACCACATATACATTCATGGAGTAAAACCATTTTACTTACATATAATATACTATCTATTAAAAAATGTTTCTAAGATGCCATATGTAATAATATATCTGTGACAGATATATTATTACATATGGCATCTTTTAAAATGTTAATACTGGTGCACTGATGTTTAAGCAGCATTTGTCAAACAGATAAAGCTCATATGTTATAAGATGATTTAATGGGATAGAAAAGCAGAACAAATATTTCTGTAATACAAATTAAATTTGGAGACTTTTCTCTAACACTTTTAGTTGTTTGCGAGCACCTACACTATATGGGACACACCTCTTAATCTTTGAATTCAGGTGTTTTCAGTCCCATTGCTACAGGTGCATAAAATAATAAACTTAAGCACCTACCTTTGTAATCGTTTGTGAAACAATAGGTCGTTCTAAAGAGCTCACTGAATTAGAGCGTGGTACTCTAATAGGATGTCACTTTTGCAGTCAGTTTGAAATTTCTTCCCTCCACAGTTATCTGTATGTTATATTATTGCAAAGTGGAAGCGTTTAGGAACCACAGCAACTCAGCCATGACTGCTGACTCAATAACTGCAGAGTTCCAAACCCCGTCTGGCACTGACATCAGCACAGGGAGCTTCATGACATGGGTTTCCATGGCTGAGCAGCTCCTGTAACTGTAATGTGTAGGTGGTATGGTACTTTTGCCCACAGAGCTTTAGTTGGAGCTGCTAACAACTTGCTTGCCTTTGAAATGTGACAAAGGGTTTCAACAAGCCTGTGCATCTGGAAAAAGAAATCCATGCATAAAATGTTAGGAATAACACATCTTTAACAGGTTTGTGTATTTTAAGCTTATTTAATATACCTTCATATAGAATCCTTATTTGAAAAGTTGTAAAACGGATGAAGTGGAGTAAAAAGTAAAACAGGTCCTCTGCGTTTGCTGGACGACAGAGCTACAGAGAGCTTCATATCAGAGAGGAGACACTGTCTTGACTAAAAGACAATTTTGTCTTTGTCATGAATGACTGTTCACTAAGTGTCACAGGAGTATGGTCACACCTGGCCTGGGGCTAGCAGTTTGTTGAAAGGACAAAAAAAAAAAAAAAAGCATAAAACACTTTAACAGGATGCCTGTTGGAAATAAAATGAGGTTATATCAACTTTATTCATCAGTGATGTGATACACCACCCATTCACACATGGTATGTGAGCCAAACGCAAGTTCATATTCTGAGTGACTTCAAAGTTCACTTATCATTAGGGATGGAGCCATCGACCATCCAGGGAACAGAACTGGCCAGTTTTCAGCGTGCTCAGCCTCCCATACATCTCATTATGAACTGGTCCATTTCATGCATGCCAAACACACGCACAATGGCGCAGACAAATAGTCACTCACACTCACAGCCACACTACCTTCACTACTGTGGAAGCCCCTCACTATGACTGACACAAAGTTCACAAAATTAAACTGCTGGGGAACAGTGCAAAAGCGTTTGTAACCATAAACCTAATCAGATGCTTAAATCACCTTCACCCAGCTGAAGGTGATGGACATTTTAAAGACGCTAACAAAAGGAACGCAGCTAAAGCTGTGAAATCATAATCTGTAAAAATCGGTATCAGCACACTTGGAAAAAAATTAGGAAATGACTCGGAAAATTGCAGCGCATGTCTATTTATCACCAGTCACAGTTTATTGATATGTGGATCACCTTTCTGCTATTTTTGTGACTGAGTGTTACTCAGTTGTGAAGTTGATTATCGAGGACTTCATCGAACCAAACTGTTACAGACCGATCGTTCACACAGGTGAGTACAGCAATTCACTCAAGGATTGCTGTACTCACCTTGGAGGGAAACATTTTGTGTGTGTGTGTGTGTGTGTGTGTGTTTGCGCATGACATTGTGTAGTCCACACAACGTAGTGCACACAGTGTAGTGTAGTGTCCATAGAAAGAGTCACTAAATCTAGTGACAAGTTGCTTTTAAGTTAGTAACAATGACTGAGAGTTATATCAGTCGAAATAAGTGAAATGGCATGTAATTAGACACACAATGGATTACACACAATATGGATTTATATAGAGTAATTACATAAAGTTTGGAACATGTTATATAAAATTTTGGTATGAAAATGTTGTTAATGCCACACTAAAGAAGGAAGTTGCATCTTTGTAACTGAAAATTAGTTATATGAAGACAACGCACTTAATCTGGTATCCTAAAGGAGTTCTTTCATCTAATAGTTATATTATTTAGCACCATACCATATCCATCCATCCATCCATCCATCCATCCATCCATCCATCCATCCATCCATCCATCCATCCATCCATCCATCCATCCATCCACAAAGCCTACTCTAGCTGTCATCGTGTGATTCCAGTTGGGTTACAGGGTGCCAGTCCATCACAGGGTCTATATCATTCATACCAGGGATGGCCAATTGATTTTTCCCAAGGGTACAAATAAGAAACTAGGACTGCCGTGGAGGTTCGCACCAATAAGATGAACTAATATCTGTTCAATATTCATTTTATCTCTTCATAAGATTATTGGTGTGGCCCTCTACAACAGTCCCAGTTTTCATGTGGAAAAATTAACTGCCTGCCTTGATTTACACAAACTACTGATTTAACTAGTTTATCAACTTACTTTTTTCTGAGTTCATTTTTGATATAAATACTTGAGGAAAGTATTAAGACTTCTGCTTGAGGTTTTCTCTACTCTTCCTATCCTGGCATGTACAAACCAGGCTTGTGCAAATGTTTTTTTTTTTCCCTCTTTTTTTCCATCACGCACATTGACATGCATAAAGCAAACAGAGACAATTTATCTTGCTGTTGTCCCTTCACTGTGCCCTTGCTCACATCTCAACAGTTCAACAGGGTCTCGTCCCATTTACAGAACCATTTCCCCAAGAAGATATTCAAATGATTTTCAGTGTTTTTCTTTTTTAAGTAATGCACATTACTTTCAGGAGAGGCTGGATATGCACGCAGAATTTTATCTCACAACTGCAAAAAGAGGAAAGCCTGACATTGGAAGTTTTTCAGTGACCTAGAGAGCTTAGCAAAAACTGCAAACGGCTGAGGGGTAGAGGGCAATGGAACTGAAATGTGAAATTGACCATCTGAATATTGTGGTTTTTATACATTAAAGGGAGCCTTAAAGGCCAAAACTATTCTATATGTAACACTCAGAGCCTAGATGTATTTAAAATCCATTTATAGTCTAGTTTTGAGGTCCAAATTCTTAACCCTGAACTAAGATAAAGTTAATCAACAGTCATCTACAGTAAATAATCAGCAGGGGCACATCTGATTACTTGGACTGTAATGACCGTATCGAGGTCAATGGCAGTTCTCCTCTCATTTAAACACTCAATCTGTCTGCAGTTGGTGCTTAAAAATTAAAAAGGACTTGATCAACATGTTCGTTTAGGTTTCTGTTAATGACTTATTGAGTATTTTTCTTTCATCAGTTAATTAGCATTCAAATACAAAAGGTACTTAATTTCAAAGCAATTATCTCGTGATTGGCTGGCCCAGATGAAAAAGTCGCTCGCGCTCCGTTCTGTTAAACCCTGGTGGATTTCTGCATGAATTGATTTACCTGCCTGAGTGTGTATCTTGTTGTGTACTGTGTCTGTGCACACAGTGCATGTGTGTGTTTGTGTAAAAGTACAAAAGAATATCTCATACCCTTCACTACATGTGAGTCCTTCTTCTGTCAAGCAGGCGGATGCCATGTAGCAGGTGGGCAAAATCTGGTGAAACACAAAAAGTTTTTCTGTCAGCATAATTGCTTTCACACAAACACACACAAACACACATAATGTGGATGCATAACAAAAGGCCTTCAGAGGGCTTTGGGATCATGCACTTTCTTGTAGTGGGAAGAGATAAACAGTAAGTGCTTTCTGCAGCAGTGAGTCAGCTACTTTATCCTATCAGCCTCAGCTTGGCAGTTATCTGCAAAGAATCCCATGTATACATGCTGAAAATGCCTTGAGATTTCCAAAGTTAATTACGGCATCAAATTAAGTGCATGACAAGTGCCAATAGAAGGCCAGTGGAATGGTCTTTAATCCCCTTTGCTCCACGGACTCTTATGCACACCACCTCAAGCGCCACCTCAGCCACTGTTTACCAAATTAAAAAAAAAAATCCCAGCTGCAGAAGGCAATCAACATGAACGTGGATTTACATGACTCTTTCCCACTCACTTGTTTGTTTGTGTGTTATTGAAAAGAAAGTGATGCATGATTTAATTGAATGAGGTCCCTTTCTGCAGCCAGTTTAAGGGGTGAATTTGATTGCAGTTTTAATTAACCGGCATAGTTCGCCCCTTTCATCGGTCCAAGGGATTACAATTATGAACAGAATGAGGCAGCAGCCGTTTGGTGATTTGGTCATTTGTGCTCAAGTGAGGCTGTTCAGCTGTGCCTTTAAAGAGCCATTCACAGTAACAGTAAAGGTGGCTGTAGGGGGAATTTACGGGTATTTTTTTTTTTTAAATCCAGCCTAAGAAGGCTTCAGTGCAGATTAAATATGTGCACAAAAATAATTTACATTTTTTTTATTGTAAAAGTGTTGTAAATGTCTGTTTATCACAGAATGTATTTTCTTTCAGTTTAATTTATTTTAAGTTTGGCGCCCCCCAAAAAGTACATGAAGGATATAGACAAAAGCAATCTCCCTCTTAGCCATCATTTATGACCCACTGATGTGTGGCAGAGCATTTATCTGAAGAGACCCTTCCCTCTGGCTTCATTTTCTTCTTATTTTCCTGTTTTTGGGGTGTTTTGGGGCTACAAACTTTGAGCAGTGTGTGTGAAGCCCCTAGCCAATATAACAGTGTTATAAAACATAGCCACTAGGTTAAGGTTACATGACTGCCTCTGTCTCCCTCCTCCACATTCTATAAAAAACTGCTGCAGTTCTATGCATGTGTTTGACTGAAGTGGGGCAAAACCAATCACATACACACCCAACACACTCACATATATAGACACAAAAAAATAGAGAAGCTGCCAGTATTGGGGGGCTTAACATGTTAGAAAGCAATTAATTATCATGCTTACATTCATGTAAAAAAGGAAGTACAGCGCCTTTCATTTGTAAGGTTTCAGCCATTAGGACATAAGAAAAATCATCTGGTCATTTGGTTCTAAAATTATTTACTGGAACCTGAGATGAACAGCAACACATGACACATTACACCATGTCATTATTTATTTAACAAAAACTAATCCAGAATGCAGAAGCTGTGAATGAAAAAGTAAGTACACCCCATGATATGACCTCTGACAAGTTCTAATCTCAGCAACCTTGAGCTTGAGGTCAAGTTGTGTATGCGATAACTCAAGAATAATGTTACATAGGATATTTCTACTAAAAATCTTGGGTGACTTAGTTCTTACCGTAATAATGCTAATCATAGAAAGTGACAGCATTCTCAGTGGATTACTTTTATTATGATTTTAGCATGTCTTATTCCTGGTTCTTACATAGCCATTTACAAGACACTAAGGCTCATAGTCACCCCATTAAGATCTACTGAAACCTGGTAATTATGTGTTTTAGAACTTGTACGTCCAGGGGATTTGTACCGCCTAAAAATTCTACTGCCAGGAGGCTGAGGGGTAGCACTGGTGGCTGAGAGTATATTTGCAGTTTCTTTGAGCACTCCACAATCTGATCTTGGGATCAGTGTGCTGGGATGTCCACTCCTGCGAACACTGGTGAATGTCTTGTATGTTTTTCCAATAATCTTTCTCACTGTAAATGACAAATGGACTGGTTTGAACATTCACATATGTTCACACTCCAACAAACCCAACAGGATCAACTCGGGGTTCAACATCTTGCCCAAAGATACTTTATCATATAGACTGAAGTAGCCAGGGATTGAACCACCAACCTTCATGATTAGTAGACGACCTGCTCCAAAAAATTTGGAAATGGCCTTATAACCTTTCCCAGACTGGTGGCCAGCAATAAGTACCTCTCTAAGCTCATAACTGATGTCCACCCTGGAATTGTGTTAACACAGGCCTGAATGCTGTATGATGAGCAAACTGCCAAAACTGCTTTTATGAAGATGCTCACACTTGCTGATAATCAGTTAATCAAGTGCATTGATAGGCAGCACCTGGCTGCTACTTACCCTCTTAATTCCAATGGAAGCAGTAAGGATGTACTTTTTAGTTTTTCACACACTCCTTCTGCATTTTGTCTTGCTTTTTGTTAAATTAACGAGATGGTGTAAAGTGTCATGAGGTGCTGCTCATCTGAGGTTGTATTTATCTCATTTTAAGACCTGGTATGGACCTGATGTTTTTTTTTGTTTTGTTATTTTCATTATTATTATTATTATGTTCTAATATGTTTAAAAAAAATGGAACTGAAAGAGGGTGCACTTTCTTTTTCATTTGACTGTAGATTAATTTTTCATGAAATGTTAGTCTGCAATTTGAGCAAGCAGCTATTTGCTTTTTTCACAAAGCAATGTGTCACGGATAAAACTGAACTGCATTTCTCTGTTCCTTTTGTTATCCAAGCCTACCATTGTGTTCATTTGTGGTTTAACGAGTGAGATGGCAGAAAAGGCCAGCATTCATGTTATGAAAGTGTTCAGATTGTTTTGAACTTGTTGTTAAAAAGGAAAAGAACAACATCACAGTGAAATGCAAATTGAGCCACAGTGATGAGTGTCTGTCAGCTGCAAAGAGCTCTACTTCAGATTTGGAGGAGTGCCTGCAAACTAAGCACAGCTATACAACAGTGGTGGCAAGTCCCATCAAAGAGGAGACTGAAGTATTACAGCTCTGAAACTGCAAAGGCTAGTTTTTACTTTTTAGTTGTAAGTTGAGCCTGATATAGCAAAAGTCAACTTGCTATGTAATATTCAAAGGTAGGTACAGTAGGCTAAACACTCCCTAGACAGTAAAATCAGCATGGATGAGGAATTTAATTGATTGTTATTTTATTTTATTTCATATTTTGTTACTTTTCGCAGTAGTAACACTGTAAGTTCCTGTAAGATGTAGTGTTGCTCAACACTTGCCCTTGAAAAATAACTACTGCCAAACAACCAGAAATTAAGGTTTTATTTCTCGGGTTATCTGCTTTGTTCTCACTAGAGCCAAGCTCTCTCATCATTTAGGGTCTTGTGTCCACAGACAGCACCCTCATTATTTACGTCTCCTCAATATTTACAGTATTGCTAAAATAAGTACCGCCCCTCCTGTTTGGGTGGTGGGAGGTGACACTGATGAGCACAGAGTTGAACTAGAAGAGCACCGTGAGTGTAGCAAGAATAAGAAGCTGTGTGCTGAGGGCCTTTTTGCGCTAAAGATTTTGAACGCTGTCGACACCGAGCATCATAGGATTTGTATAGAAAACAGATGCTGCCTGTGGACCTCATTCTTTAGCTTCTTCAGCATCCACATATGCTATCTTTTTCTCTCTCTCATACATGTTGAACTGGGCAGGATGGGCCAAATTTCAATGTCGTGTTTCTGAGGAGCATACGTGTAAACATGGGGCTTTCATTACTGTGGTCATTTGGATGTATTAAGTTTGACCTACTTAGCTAGTAGCTGTGAAATAATAAAAATTTGCTTAATGAGATGCTTTTCTGTGTGCTTTTATTCTGCCAGTTCTTGAGGTTTTGTAAGAAGGTGACACAATACACTTCCTGCTGCTGATCTCACAGTAGTCTAATAGTTAAAGAAAACATGGCAAAAGGGAACAAATAATGCAGCAATGCACCCACAAAGGCAGAGAGCAAGACTGCTGGCAAGGAAACAGGATACAAAATGTGTTTTGGTGATTAACACTCACTGTAAACACATATTATGTTTACAAGAAAACACCAGGGAATCTTTAATACTGATGAGAAGACAGAGCTATGGTTTTTGAATGAAAGAAAACCGTCATTTTACTCTAACTGACAGTCAAAGAAGAATTTTAGTTTTGTTGAGTTTAACAAATATTATTTGTTTGAATGACCCCGTTTGAATCCAAGTAAATGTCATCATTCACTTATTAATGAAGACTTAATTCATATTGTAAACATATACCTGATGTTTCAGCTGACCTGTGAACTCACTAAATTATATCTGTAATTCTTGTCAAATAAACAGATAAATCACATTTTAAGTTATTAAGTTACTGACTTTTAACATGAAGTATTGTTAATATACTTATATTCTAATATATTTCCCTACCACACAGTCTTAAGACACTAATGACTGAACATGTAAAAATTAGAGACAAAATAAATCAAGTGTGCTACAGTGGCCTGCACTTTGTTGCCTAGCTACATCCCTGTGCAAATGAAACACACTTGCAGAGCCTTTAGTGATGCAATTTAACCACCTGGACCTTATCTCGCCAGTGCTAATCGGAAGCTTCCTTCCTATTTGAGCTGTGGCCAGACAAACACCTTTGTTTTCCTACATCTCCTTCTTTATCGCGTTTGTTTAACAGAGAGAAGAGTGTAGAAACAGAGATGGCAGTGTGGCTTTGAGCACTGATCTTGCGACTCCTCAGTGATATTGCCTCTTTAAGATTGTAGTTTGCTCAGTCGGATGTTTAATATGAGTCATTACACAAATAAACACAGTCAGTTTATAGTGCCAGTGATAGCAATCATTGCCACTTATCAGCTAAGCAGCCCCTTTGGTGATACATAGGAGTAATACAATATGTTCTCCTTGTAAACCACAGCACATACTAACATCAGATCCTCACCACACCTGTAACCCCAAATATAAGGTGTTGGGAATATTATAAATTATAATAAATCTCAAGTGCAATGTCTCATCATAGTGGTTCAGCATAACTGTGTCCCCATAAAACTCTTTTCACCTCAGCTACATCTTTAAAACCATTTTTTTTAATTTTTTTTTTTATTATTAAACATTATTTTGGGAATCTTAAAAAACAGAAGCATTCATAGTATTAAAAGACCAAAGATATTATATTTATTTTATTTAAAAACATCAAACATACAGATCAAAATTATTCTATAAGGATAAGCAATGCAGCAGATTTATTGTATGTAGGACATCGAGCTGTAAAGCTAATTTACAGCCCCGTTCCTTATTTAGGTTTCTAAATCTAGATTAAAATTAACAGGACAGATAATACAGACTGCGTGTGTCAGCCCAAAATGGTGAGTATGTACTGTGTGTACACCAGCATACTGGGATGAGAATGTGAGTGGAATATGCAGTATTTAAGTATATACTGGACCCTTGCATTCTTAACATACCCACTTGTATTGGTATGGGAAACAATTGTTTGTTTGGATTTTTGTGATGTGTCCCATTAATTCAAGCCTTTTACTGAAAAAAAAAAAACTGTTCTCCCAAAATAACTGAGGAGAACTGAATTTTTCTGTATATTGTGCAAATTGAAGAAAATGCAGACTGATGATAGAAGCTATACAAACTATCAAACAAAGGTTGCTGTAATGTCTTAAAATCAGCTGTACTGTCCAAATGTTAACAGATATAAAGACACATATATATGATCTGTCAAGAGACACAGAGGGAGTTTGTGATCAGAAAAAAATGAATGTTGTGTATACTATATATTTGCCTATAGTAGCATAACAACAGTGACTTTTTTTTTCAAACAACACAAGGCTGATTTTGTCAAGATGTGATGAGAGGACCCAGATGCAAAAAAGTCCCAAAGGATCCAAAACACACACACACACACACACACACACACACACACACGCACGCATGCACGCACAAACGAGCCATAGGTGATTAGACCCAGGTGGAGAACAAGACACAGGTGAAACTAATAAGGGTGAGGTATAATAATGACAATTATATCACAGACAAAACAAGACAAAAAGAATAACATGATAAATTAAGACACATATCTGTGTTTTAAAACCTGCTTGGCACAAATGAGCGCCACAGGCCTGGCAAATGATCTCATTGATGTCTTTTCAAGAGAGACCTGTGTTTAAAAGACCTATACAGTGGAGCAGAGAAGCTCGTCATATGTATTCATCCCATTTGTAAGATTTCAGAAATACACTTTAGGTTAGAGTAAAATATTTTTTGTGCCCTTACACACTTATATGTTGCCGAATGTTCAACAGATCAAGCAACCTTGTTCTCTCTCTCTGCCAGTCTTGTTCATACCCAGACAAGGACAAGAGGGTTGAGTGGACACAGACAGACGCCGTCCTCTCCCTCTCTTCTCACCCCTCCCATACTGTAAATGAGCAACACTGGTGTAGATCAGCTCCAAATTGCCAAATGGGTTGTGTCAGCTCACAGAGAGCATCATCATCATGCAGCTTAGTTTAGACTGGCATTCCACTGGGAGAAGTGAGCTAATGCATTCCAATCCACGGACACACATGTATATGTAGACACACACACACACACACACACACACACACACACACACACACACACACACACACACACACACACACACACACACACACACACACACACACACACACACACACACACACACACACACACACACAGTAATGAGATGCAAAACAAGACAAAGGACACTAGAGAGGTGGACAGAGGTTCCACAGAATTGTGTATAAGATACAATGTAAAATAAATTCAAGTGAAGGCTGAATTACCTTCAGATTCATCATACACAGACACAAACACACATATATCCGTCACTTCAAAGGTCTTACATTAATTTTCTGAAGACTTACATGACCTCAACCATAGCCATCATAGTCAAAAGTCTGCCATTTCCAACAACAATAATTTCTATTTTTCACCAAAACCTTTGTGAACAGCAGCAGGACCCCAGTCAATGGTAAAGAGATATGACAGTGACAAAGTCACATACAGCATGAAAGGAGGAGCTAGAGTGTAGGTGGGTTGCAAAGCAGCTGTCAGGTATGCAGCAACTCTGGTCAGGCTAAAGCAGCCTATACAATTTGCCAGTTGGACATTTAAAAGGGTATCAGTGGAGCCATTAGCTGACGTAGCCTGGGACTGAGATCAACTGATCTTCCAGGATTGAACTGACCTAGGCTTTGTGACCTGCCTGAAATAACGTTATGTTCATATTACGACTAAATCCACCCTTACCTAAACCTCACATCGAGTCTTTGTCCCCAAAAGGGACGTGAGTCCCTACAGTGTGACTGTGTAAACATAGGACCCCACAATATAAGGAATACAAGTACACATACATAAATAAATGTAAGATGTCTATAAACCTACAGTTAACACTAAAGCACAAATACAACAAGTTCTTTCTTATGAGGGATACAACAACATGTTGTGGCACCAATTTACTTCGAAAGGCACCGCCCCTCTCCATCTGTACAGTTTTACAATGCAGCACAGGACCCTAGTGACAGTGTGAGTTTAATGGCACACTGATGAGGTCAAAAAGAGAGGAGAGTCAGGTTAATTGGGAGCTGCTCAGGAAATCTCAGGTTGAATGATGATTACAAATCCTCCAAATGTTAACTGGGGAAAAATAGGATAAATATAGATTCCAGTTCAGCTGAATGGGAATGTGGAGCAGTGTGATGGCACAAGGAATTCTCCCAGGAGATGGTATCTCTCGGAATTAGGGCATGATACCGTACTAGATAGAGGAAGGGACAATTATCACATCTCCTCCCATCCAACCACACTCAGTGATTGATAAGACGCCCTGAGGGCTCAGACTGTTGTTACTAGGATCAGACAAAGTCAGGACTGGATGTAATGTTCATTCTTAAAGACTGCAAGTAGTATTACATTTACTGCTGTTACTATTTACGTTTTATACTTGAAAATACTGCACATTTTACTAGCACATGTTTATGACCAGACATTGCCATCCTTTAATTAACGTGCATATTAAAAAAAAAAAAAATCACATTCAACATGGGCTCCATCCAGCCATCCATTTTCTTCCACTTATCCAGTTCAGGGTCAGAGGGGAGCTGGAGCCTATACCAGCTGTTATGGGACGAGAGGCCAGGTATATTCTGGACAGCTCACCAATCTGTCACAGGACTAACACAGAGACAGACGATCACTCACATTTATGGTTAATTTAGAATCACCAACTAACTGAACCTCGTGCATGTCTTTGGACTGTGGGATGAAGCTGGAGTACCTGGAGAGAACCCACACAGACATGCAAATTAAACAAGCTGGATTTGAAGCCAGGACCTTCTTCCTGTGAGGCAACAGTGCTAACCATTGCACCACTGGGGAAACATTTTATATATTTCAGCTTACATTTGTGTCAGCTTGATTGCGCTACACATTTGACATTACAGTATCTAAGAAGTTTTAGCTGCAGGGATACAGGTTTAAAGTTTGGAGGCCAGTCAGATATTAAATAATGAAAACCTGTACTAAAACATCTTCAAAGCTGAACATCTTACAGCTAAGATACAAACTTGCAAGTGTCTTTTGGTTGACAATCTGTGTAATGAAAAATCCGTTGCTAAATTTATTATGTAGTATAGAATGTGGTAGTGCACATTTCTTGCATTGTTTCATTATTTCTATGTCATATTTGCTAGAACAAAAGGACTCAAATGCAAGACCTAATAGGCCAATGCTAGTTTTAACTCATTATTTACCCAAGCAAGAATGAACTCAGTGAGTGTCACTCTGGTGAGTATTTTATCACAGGGATGGAGCAGGGGAACACCGGGGAATGCCAAAGAGAGTGGGAGAGAGAGCATTAGTGCTGTTCCCAGGTGGGTGTTGAATCAAGGTTATTCTTTCAGATCTGATTTGAATCCTTACTTGTATTTTCTTTGTGACCTAGGAAGTTGGGGAGGCACGCAAGGTTTCCAGGTAACAGTGGCGGAGGAGGTTGGGCAGGCAGAAAATTCACAGGTAAGAGAAAGTTCTGACAGCCAGCTTAGATTTGCTGGTGAATCCTTACTTTTCAGAAGAAACAACACGAAGACTTGCGGAATCTGTCACTGATCCAGACAAAGCACAAGCCTAAAAGGGGTACACCACAAAGGTGATGATGATCTTAGTGGAGAGCGGAAGTTTCAGCTGGCCTTTTGAATTCCAGGGTAATGAGTGGATAAGAGACTGGTGTGCTGGCTGGAACTGGATCCTGCCGGAACCATGACAGTCTAATGAAATTATTAGACATGCAGCCCATTTACAACCATTTCTATCAGTGTTCAAAGCAGTAAAAAATACTGTTAGCACGTTTTAGTTCTGTCTTTGTCACATTGATTTTTCAATTTAGCTAAAAGCTGCAGTAGACTGCTTTTGTGTGTCTGTGTGTGAAAGCCATAAAAACCAAAACAATGTGCTGAAAATGCTCAAATGCAGCTGTAGAGCTGAGAGTAGCCAAGTCAGGTGATAATGCCTCTGTGAGTTTGTTATGATAAGTAAGCAATTTCACATTACATTCAGTTGTTTAAGCTGTTGTTCTTCATCTATTTACAGTCAAGGGTCACTCAGCAAAAAGAAGAATCTGGTTGGTTTTTTAGACTTCAGTTTTTTCAGGAAATATCCATTTTGTATCTTTGATGTAATAATCACCTCCACAGATGATTTTCTTTTAAAAAGAGAAACTTTTAATCCTTGTACATTTACTTCTATTTTATTACTATGCCTTTGGTACAATAGGATTCCTTCTTTAGTAGGACACTGTAGGATTCTCATTTATTTATACAAAAAAATGTTTTCAGAGAAAAGCATCTATTCAGTCATACTATACACTGACTGGGACGAAGGTGCAGAGAGCGATTTCACTGAATACATATGCAAATGGGACTTCTTCTCCTTAGATCAGCTGAAACCGCCGAAAGCTGCTGTTGCTGCATTTTCACAGAATCATCCATATGAATTTCTGCTTTCTCTTCTCTGAAACAGCGGCACCCGTGTCCTCACACCATCTGAGAAACATCAGGAAACACTGCCTGCACCGTTTCCCAGAGGAGACCTTATCAGTGAGAGGTGTTTGTGTAATGGCGTTTTTCCAGGCTGGTCCTGCAGGTCACAACGTCTGGAGCAAGTGGAGGAAAAAAAACAAAAAAAACAGCCGAGAACGAGATGGAGACAGAGGACAGGGGGACAAAGAGAAGAGAATTATGAATAGTAGGGTATTGGCCTTATCATGCCTTACATGCTGGCTTTTCTGTACAATGCCTTTCAGCAGGGTTGTATTACTGAAGCGAGGACTTAACTGAAGGCAGAAAAACAGAAAAATATACTGGAAACACAGTACTGTGTCACACCGCTGTTTGATTTTTGTTGTTTTGTTGTCTTGTTAGAAACTGTGCATCAATTCAGATCGCAGCAGCGTCAATTTTTCTTTTCTCTCTCACTGCACATCCCACACACATACACCTACACACACACACACACACACGCAAAATGCACAATTTTTCAGAATACTTTCTACATCTCTCCTCCCACATTCTCTTCCACACAGAGATAGCAGCACATGTATAATTGCAGTGTGCAACAGTGCGCACCTTAGAGGAAATAATTACCACCATAAAAAGAGCAATTACTAACCTGGCAGAGAGTTGCAGTGGATTTTAATGCTTCTGCCAGTAACGTCTGCTCACATACCGCTCTTTGTTTGTTTGACTAATGGTTTCTTTTGAAGGATAAACAAGCCGCATTTACCAATACTAAAATTCTGTCTGTTTTGCACACACATTTAGATGTAAAACACAGCTTGCAGGTTCTGTGACAATCTGAGTAAGCAGTGAATGCTGGGAAAGGGGGAGCGGAGCTGAAGGTTAATGTGAGCTTGATTCATATAACCGAACATTAAAGAGCTTTATAAAAATTGACTGTCGAGAGGGGCCTGCTTCAATTCAATACTTAATATCCAGTTTTGATTAGCTCATGTGTCATTTCAGCCCCTTTTCATCTGTTAGTAATAAATGCTTGCCAAACTGGCTGTCAGTGTAAGACAATTATTCGTTTTCTTCCTAAACGTCATTATGAGAGGATCACTAAAGAGATAAGAGTGAGTGAGTGGCTTTGTGATTTGCATTACAAATGCTAAGCTCTGCATGTAGAACAAGAAAAAGATGCGTTGAGGCCAATATTCTCGTACACACATTATTAACAGATAGAAAAGAGGAAATAACTGCAACGATTTTTTTTGCTACTTCCAGCAAATCATACTTAGAGAATTAATCACAGTCAGTTCCCTGCCTGCTTCAGAGAATACGGCCATCTATCAAAGCCTTCGCTTGTCCTGACTGGACCACAGAATTCACTAGGCATCTCACCACCGTTGTCCCTGGGCTTCAAGGGCCTGATTGATTTTACAAGACAGCACCGGGGATTATCATTTTGGTATCATATTCCATGTGTAATTGCACAGTATTGACTCATGCTAACCCACAGACAACACGAGTATTAATGAAGTGAGTAATAATTCCTCATTTTAAGCCATAATTTATTAACATTCAAAAGCAGAAGAGCAAAAAGAATCACCACAGGTACAGACGGAAACATGTCTGTTAGGATGGCCGTAGTGGCTGAATTAAAATACGAGGCTTGAGGCGGAGATGAAGTGCTGACCCATCAGGTGTTCATTCACCAACATTTACACCAAACAAAACATAAGAAAAAATAAAACAGTACAGCCGAATGGTGGGGCAGGGTTCCAGCAGCCATCTGGTCTTAACAGGCGGCCTTTTATAGACTACTGCTAATTTACCACTTAAGCCAAACCATTCTCTGGGGTACACAAAAAAACTACACTAACAAACTAAACACACAACTTAACTAATCAACTTTATTAACATTAATACAATACTGCAAAACACTAAATTTATTAAATAAAATATTTCTCCACTAGACCTACCACACAAATTATACACCTAAACTGATAACTGCCTATTCAATCCCCTCTTCCTTTAAAAGGCCCTCAGGACGCCCAGGGTCTCTTTTGGCTGGAACACCTTTTTGGAGAGGGCAAAGGTAAGCATTTCTTACAGTCTAAATGTTTACCTTTAAAAACATCAATCTATCCTAACCATTAAAATGCACATTCTATAAATGCTAAGATGTAGTTTCCTGTTGCTTTACCAAACCTGCCATAGTAACCAACATTTGTTCCTAGGCAGACCTTCACCAGTACCAGCTGGGAGACTGCTAACAGAAATCTACAAAACAAATAAAACCTGTGAATGCATTCTTTTACATTAATGTTAAAATTATCTGTGCGTATTCTACCATTAGACACGTAATGAAGACCTTCATTACAATGTCAAAAGCTAAAATGTGTTCTATGTGTTATGTGTTCTAGAACTTCCATCCATCGAGTACTTCCAGGGGATTTGTGCCACCTAAAGACTCCACTGCCAGGAGGCAGAGGAGTAGCACTAGCTGCTGACAGTATTGTTTTGGTCAGTCATTGAAAACATCTTTTCCTGTTTAAATTTGGTTTAAATATGAAACTGAGCTGATCCAGATTCTAGATTTGCAGGCCACTTGAATCTAACATGGAAAACTCTATTTATATTGGAAAATTATGGGCATGGAAAATAGGATCTATATGTTATCTCTGCGATTCAAAGTCTGGAACATGACATGTTTGTGAGTCGATTCAAATCAGCAGAAATGTCTGCCGTGGGCGGGGTTTGTTGTGTCCCACACCACTTATTAGAATAGTTTTGTTTTTTGTTTTTTAACCAAAGTCTGTGCCAACCTGTTTCAATACAAATTAAAGTAGAAGCAGTAAGGAAACCATACACAGAAGATCAAACGGGTACTGCAAAAAAACCCCAAACATTTATGATCAATGGGAAAACAGGTTAATAAGACTTTTCAAAATGACCAGTATTTTTGAAAATAAGCATTACAATAAAATGTGTTTCAGAAATCTGTTAACAAGGTAACAAGGGCACTGAGAATTAATTATTGTAACTGCTGGATCATTACACTTAGACATTTTGCCCTCAGGATATATTTCACGAGAACAACTCTGTCCTATCAACAGGTCAAAGTAATGAACTTTTTCATTTACATGTTTTTTATTTAGTACTACTTAGCAAATATTATCCTGCTAACACTCTGAATTGTGAGCTTGTTAGCCTGCTGGTGTTAGTGTTTGACATCAAGTACCACAGTGCCCGGGTGAGACCTCACAGACCAACGCGTTTGCTTTGCACCAATCTTGTTAATTAATACACACAAGTGTCATCATGTATCAAGAGTGACTGTGACCAAGTGATTGTGTCACAATTTCTCTAAATCTCATTTACAAACTTCATTTTAACAATGTGTTTTTATGTGATTTATTTTTAAGCTACCTTTTACCTTTTATGTTTTATTTCTTTACCATATTCCTGTTCTCACCATTGTGTTTCAACACCTAGATCAAAAAATGTGGTGATTATATACAGCAAACTACAGACTTCTGCCTATTTTATAATGCATAGTTTCCCTTTAGGCACAACTTTGACATTGGGCACAGGACGCATGGGGGTGTCCTGTGGTTTCTGAAACTTGGCACTGGATGCTTTACGGCTTATGGCCATCCATCCATCCATTTTCTTCCACTTATCCAATTCAGGGTTGCAGGGGTGGGGGGTGCTGGAGCCTAGCTTAGCTGCCACAGGTTGAGAGGCAGGGTACACCCTGCACAGGTCAGCAGTCTGTAGTAGGGCTAACACAGACAACCATTCTCACTGACATTTACACCTGTGGGTAATTTCGAATCACCATTTAACCTAACCCCACTGGTGGGGTTATGTATTTAATGTTCAAACAATTTGTTCAAGTGCTATATAAATATATTTTTTAATGATTATTGAAAATTTTTGTAAATTGTGTGCGTGTGTGTTTCACTTTTATTCAGATTCAGGTTGAGGTTACTTTATTTGTACCTGTAGGTAGATTTGGTCTGCAGTATGTGAGTCAGTCATCAACATACAGATGCATATGTTCAAAGCAAACACAGATAACAATCTCATTGTACATCCTGTATTATGACCATAAAGGCATTCTATTCTTCTACAAACAACAAATAAGCATAAATGACATGGTGAAGGAACAGATAAATAATAATAAATAATCCAAACAGCAACATCCAGAATGTTTTTTTAATTGACATTATTTTAATTGTTAATTTGAGCAAAGACTTCATTAAGAAGGAATAAGGTGAAACTCACTTATATTGTTTTTATCACTTGTTTTATGTCAATCCCCCATACATAAATATATTATTATTATTGTTTAATGATTACTATCTTTTAGATTCCAGTACCCCTGCAGGATGGATGGATGGATGGATGATTATCACTATTACACATGTTTAATTACACTGTGTATTTTCTTTTCAGAGTAATACATGACATGATCACTGTGTTCATGTTTTGAAGCAACTCTTAGTTTGGGAGAGAGGCCAGGTTTTAACTACTACACAAGCACCCCCATGATCACATTCCCACGATTCAGCACACTAACAGATTGCTCGCTGGGTTACGGAGTGATCAGCATCACTCCTGCTAGCGAGTTTAAGTAACACAATCTGGTGTCTAATTTCAAACAGCTGTCTGCTCTGCCACAGGACAGGAGCGAGGGCGGAGGGCCAGAAACACCTTGATGATTCATGGCCTGCGAAATGAAGATGAATATTTTATATGAACCGGCATTAAGAGGTTTCAACACAGTCATCCAGATCAAACAGAACAGCCTGGCAGCACAGTTCTCCACTGTCTGTCTGCAAGGCTAGTGGCAGTAACATGATCAATTATATGGTGGGCTGGTGTGGAGTTGAGGTTCAATATCCATGAAGAGTATTTGTTCTTAGTGGAAATTAATGACACAAACAAACTGATATTAACCTATATTTTAATCAGTGCTGGCTGCAATCACTCTTTCATATGTTTTTCTTTTAAGCATTTTTTTTGTTTGTCAGGGTTGTGAAACATTTGATATCATTGCCTAAAATAATGTATCATTCCAATTTACTGCACAAATTAAAAATTGGATTTAATTTCTGTCTTGACTTAATGTCCTTAATCCTGTTAACTAATGATGAGTGCATGCTTTAACGGATGCATGCGCGCCAGCGTACATGCTTGCCACCCCACAGCATGTGTATGCCTCCATGTCTGTTCCCTCCATAACTAGGTTTTCAGGGGTAAATTGAGTGTGTGACTGCTTATAATTCACTCTCAGAACAGCCGCGTTTCCCTCTGCCTGCCTGCTTGGTCACACTGATTCAATGCACCAGTAGCAGCACAAAATCCATACCAATAAATTTCACCTCCAAGGGGCTGCATGTCCCACCAGCTAGGGGTGCCCCTGCCAGAAACCAAACCATAGTTGGTTAGCCACAAGAAGCACACTGCAGTTGCCACTTGGTTCTGATCTCAGTGTGCTTTTCCATTATGGCTTAGTGTTATGATTACTTAACCCAGAACAGCCCCCTCTCATCCGCCTCTGTCACCAAAATGTTTATAATACGTTGTTAAATCAAGGCAAACCCAACAGGCCTGACTGTGTTGGTGATCTCATTTGGTCTGTAATGGCTAGACGCTGTCTCCATGATTGATTCTTCTTATTTGATGTGCATCTCCAGGGTCAGAGGCCGGGCTTAGATCAGGCACAACAGTCAGACTTCAATACTCTGTTGGTGATGTGTGCACCATTTCTACAAGTAATAATCTGGATTTTACATGTAACAGTACCTTCACACACCATTAGCCTGTCCACGATCTTCATGTCGTTATCGATTCTCAAAGGCTACATGGGCTGTAAATGCTCCTGATGCCCTTCAGAGATATCACTCTTAATCAACATGGAACACTCCAACGTGCGAAAAGAAAAAGCTTCACTGTGCAGAGAGCTACACTCTCTAATCTCACGCATGCCATCGTATTCTGTTCATTCACGCGTGTGTGTGTGTGCGCTTGTGTGTCTGTGTTGCATGCAAAATGGCAGTTTGTTGACAGAGCTGTCTGCTGTTACTGAAACATAGCCACATATTGCTTTCACACTGAAGGGTCACTGAGGAAAACAAAGACAGTCAACTGATAGCTGAGTGGTTTAACAGTCTGTCTCTATGGTTTGCCCACTTTTCAGATAGGAACCAGAAGCATTCCCTCATCGCTCGACTGAGGTCCCTTAGAGCCCTTATTATTATTCACAGACAAGATTATAGTTTCGCAAAACATTATCAGTGCTGATTAACTGGGGATTGCAGTGAGGGCCAGATTTTCTCTGGCATTTTGATTCATGTTTTGATTTGCAAACATGTTGAACTCTGGATATGGTGAATCACCAAGGCACGAATTAATGGTAATGAGTCTAATTGCACAGAGATAAAAGCAGTGTCCCTTTCTTCATATTCCCCAGTGCCTGACCAAACCAGTCACCCCATGTCACTATAGATAAGCAGTGTTAAGGTGATGGTAAATGGGCATGTAGCTCTGTAGATGTTTGATCTGATATCCTTTATTTGACGTCTGTTTATCACACTCTCCAGTTCAATATTGGCAATCCTAGAGGAGTGCATGCTACTTACATTGTGCAAAATGTATTTACTTAAGTAAATTGCTATTTAGTTTGCTTTAGTATGCAAAGCAGCATGATAAAAAGCTTGTCAAGAGAAAATAGCACTACTGAAAATGAGAGCGAGGAGGCAAGCAATGAGAGTGAGGACAGCCTGATCAGACATGACATGCTACAGTAGTTTTTCAGTTGATACTCACTCCTGGCACTGCTCTTAGCGTTCAAAAGAGGGAGCTGCTAGACTCTTACAACACTCTTAAAACTTGCAAGGAAAGGGTCATATGACAAGCACAGACTGTCAACTTATACCAAAGGTGGATGTAGTTACCTGGTTTGTAAAATAAACACAATGTGGAAGTGCTTTAAGCCTATATACTTTGTAATGGCCACTGGAGGTCTGTAGCAATTGACTCTGCAGAAAGTTGGCGACTTCTGCGCACTGTGAGCCTCGGCATCCACTGACCCCTCTCTGTCATTTCACGTGGCCTACCACAAGTGATTGGAACACCTGAATTCAATGATTTGGAAGGGTGAGTAAAAACTTTTTCTAACCTATATAAAGATTGCGAGCACCTATGTTATTCTGGAGTTAAATCGCTGTCCTATAGAAACTGCAGGATTATTTGTGGAGGAAATTCTGAATCAGAATGTAAGTAGTAAATGTGAATTATTGTTTAATGAGAATTACTGTATATGCAGACGACAATAAACTTGACCCCATTCAATTACAAACTGATGGCACTTATCACTGATTTGTTGTCTTGACACATTGCAGTTGCTTTGGTGAGTGGTCACAGACCTGTTCCCCATTTCTGAAGCAAACATTTCAAAGGCAAGGACATCGCAAGTTCATTGCGAATGGTCGCAATAATTTTGGTTGTGCCACAGACTCCAACCACTGTTTCCCCTGGTGCTACTGTAGCATTAATGTTTTATCTTGTACTTCCTTACTTTGGTGTACTATGCTAGGCTGTGGGTGATGCCTTTGTCAGTAAGAAGGCTGTAAAACTGACACACCTACAAAAATTACAGAATTAATGCACTTCTTCTTTGCAATTTTCATATTTTCTAAAGCCATCCGGTGGGCCAGATTGGACTCAGTGGTGGATGCATTGTTTCAGCCTCATAAACTTGAGTGAACCATAACCTTAAACCCCATGAGTGGTTGTCTCTTTATGGCCATCAATACTTTCAGAAAAATCAAAAATATCCTGGGTTACCATCCAGCTCAAGAAGCAATAAACTTGATAGATGCCCAGAAATATCAAGCTGTCACTTGGTCACTAATGGACCAATAAACAGTATGATGGGAAGAGAAGATGATTGAGTTAATGTCTCTTTCTCTCTGCTGCAAATGTGCTTGACTGTGTTGTCTCGTCTCTCATCAGATTCATAGTCCTATTATTCATGACGTGCCTCATGTCTCCTATTAAGGTCTCGTTAGCAGTGACGCAACTAATAGGTAATGTGTTTAAGCTGTTAAGATCGCCACATGATACTAGCAGTGGCCTTATTAAATAAAACAATTGCTAAAAGCTAGTATTACTAGTGAAGTCCACTTGTCACATATTGATTCGTGGTGAAAAAAGGCAGAAGGGGAAAGTGTCCTCTATTCAATGAGGTTTGACCACGCCGAGGTGTGTGCTTTTATTTTTGTGTATTGTTGTGTAAGAGTGTGAGTGATGCAGCAAATTGTCCATTTGCAGTATATCCGATGGGCTCAGGGATGTCATTAGTCACAGCGTGCTCGTTCTCATTAAATGGCCCAGTCGCCATGGCAGCCCTACAAAGGCCAGCCCCTCCTCCCCCCAGCGCATTGAGAGTGACAGGCCAATTAGAGCAGGGTGCTGTGACATGCAGTCTGCTGTGATTACAGCTCTGGGGAGACAGGACTCAGGCGGGGGGACACCATACACCGGCAAGGTCCCAACAAGATCCATCTCCAAACAAACACATTGAACCAGGGCCCCTGGAGGTTATGTCTGCTTTGAAGACGCCACATCTTCATCTCTCCATTACATGTGGCACCTGCCATCAGAAGCAGTTAGTAGTGATACTAACAGCGGGAAGAGTACAAACTACAACATCCAGAGGGCTCTAGGCACATATCATACACTGACAGGTTGACTGTCCAGCATTATTCTCTGTTGGAGATCTTCATCACCTGTTACACGCTACACACGCTAATCCTTCCCACGTTTATATCTTTTGTGAAAAGCATGTGACAGATGAATACGAGTCATAGAGCCACATCGGGAGAGCGAAGAAACTTTTCTCATCTCTGCAAAGATGAGATGATAATAGAAAGAGAAAGCGTGGCACAAATTGTGGCATTAAATCTGTCAGGATCTCTCAAAGATGCATTCAAAGTATAAAACACATAATGACACACAGCAGACAACATAAAGAGCGGTGCTGTGATACAGAAAAAAACATAGTGTGCACGTTTAAAAGTCAATAAACTACAACATACTCGGCTATTATCGACAACATTTCTGCAATATAATAGAAAGCTGACAACACAAAAATTTCCACCAAGGTCTATTTATCTGGAACTTCTCATCATGTGAAGTTTGCAGTTGCTGTAAAATTGCTGTTGTTTCAGTGTTCTGTTTCTCAGCACTTTAAGGATTTGTTATTCATGTTGGCTTGAAGATTGGCACTGAAATGTTATTCTGAAGACTTTAGAAACAGCAGATGACGAAACACCCTCACAGTAAAAGGACATTTAGTAGCTGTTCCTGAGCTTTCAATCGTATTGCAACAGAGGAAAAAGTCGATCAACTCTTCTTTTAGGAATTTTGTGATGAGTTTCTGTTTCTATATCAGAGCTATATAGAATAATATATAGCATAAAAATACCATGTTAAAATAAAATTTTCTTTTAGGTCCTTTTTTTCTTGAGCTTTTGACAGAATTGCAATTTTTTTCAGTGAAAGCCCAGGACTCGATATGTGGCCTCAGTACAGCAATTCAGTTTCACACTTTCAGCTGGACTGGAAAGGGGTCACATCATCAAAAGAGTGTCACTGGAGGCACCAAGAGTTAGAAAAGTCCAGCTCAATGACACACAAATATTTAAAAACAGACGCTATTTGGGGTCTATTTAATCATCTGTGTTAAAAAGAGCTATGATTATGGCAAATGAGCAACAGTGAAGGTATACTTAAATCTGGTTAACTAAAATTCTTGTAATGGGATCTCAAATCTACTTACATGGCCGGTGCATTCTCATCCTAGGACATCAAATATAAGGTGGCCTTTGGCACTGGTGCCTAGATGTGCTAAGCATTGACATCAAAAGATTTTTAAAGAGGTTTTAAAAGACCTATAAAGTTCATATTAAGGGTCTAGAGGAAGGTGAAGTAGTGAGTCACAGGTTTTTTTTTTTAACCCAGGAGACAGCTGTCCATCCCCCTGTGTTGCCCTTTTTTTGTTGGCTGTCTTTGTTTTCTTGCTTGTTTTGGACTTTTTTTCTTACTCATTTTTCTTCACTCGTGGGTTTCTTTTGTTTTCACTCTTTTTTTTTCTTTCTAAAATTCCCTGTTCGAAAAGGTTTAGGTGCTGAAAGATACTTGGTTAACTTTAGGGAAAGACTGTGGTTTGGGTTAGAACTTGTACTTTCAAAACATCAACCATCACAGTTATGTTTCACTGTGAACCAAGGCTTTCTGTAGAAGTGTCCATATTTGACATGTTAGGGGAGACAAACTTGTGTCACTGTTGCCATAAACTTCACGGGAAGATGTTGTATGCTTCACAGCACAGACACCAAAGGACACCTTGTGCATATCTGTAAGGTGCCATCAGCTTTGACAAAAGGGCAGTATTTGATGTCTTGGGAATGAGGACGGGCTGACAGGGCCATCCATCCCCTTCAAACCCTTCCTTTCTGACTTGCTACCTAAAGCAAACTGTCCTCAGCAATGCATGAATTTCAGCAAAATCCCCAAAAAGCAACACACTGTGATAATATTCACGTGGCACCAACTTCCATAGGAGTTAGTTTCCTCTGTCCGTGGCAACAAAGAGAAATAGTAAAAGTTGTAGCTATAAAGTCTACAGAAGGAGGACGATGGGCTGCAGATCAAATCATTTTCTTTTCAATAAAGAACAAAATATTTTGGTAATCCTAAGATGCTTTAAAGGCCTAAAGCAAACCAAACTTTATTCATAGCAAAGCTGGGCATTGATAATATTCTTTTGCCTATTTTTGGAGCACTGATAAGAGCCATTAAGACATAATGTCCAACCACACGACTAAAAGAAATCAAATGTGCTTACACTGATCCAAATGGACACACTACAAGCTAAAGGGAAAAGCTGGCCATCAGAAGATGGGCGGTATTGCTGAAAAACTGAGGACTCTGCACATTTTCAGACAGTCTTTCCAGGGATTCTGTGAGAGGGTTGTGTTTACATGGAAAATGTCACTTGTCACTGTCAAAATCAGAACCACAGTGATGAGTTCAATGCCCAGCTCCTCCCACTTCCAGCATGTGGCCAGCCTAAATGTTGGCTCATTGGGTCATTAATACCCCTTTTACACCAATGCACTGTTGGCACCTTTTGAGAACCAGCCAACATTTCAACAGGTCTGAGAATCTAAAATAACATAGCACTTAGGGGATGTAATGGTACTAAAGATTTTCAGTATGGGGTTTTTGGTTCAGCACACATATGCTCTGAAAGAGTGCATATGTGCAGTTTTAACTACTACAAAAGCAGAGCTTCCCCCAAGTACATTTCAGAAAGGGGCAGATAAAGCCACGTGATTTTGAATGTGCATGTAGTTTTGGCTAACACAGTTAAACGTGAACAGAACATGAAGCCCATCTATCGTCATTATAGTCTGCCATTTACAGTTTCTCAGATAAGTGACAATGGAGAAAGACAGGTGGATTGGACGAAAGCTATATGCCGCCAATCTTCAACTGTGATTGGGCATGTGTCTGGCTGTATGTCGAACTTGATCACTCGTTTAACCCGGCATTACCTGAATGTAAACAGTACTGCTATGAGGAAAAAAACAGTAACTTGCAAACCCAGCTGCCCATAACATTTAAGCAGCCTCTCGCTAACAGTTCAGACCAGGCCACTACAATAACAAACACCATACGTATTTTTACAGCAGTCGACATGCGACCACTGCCATGTAAACAGAACACGGGTTTTAAACACATGCTGAAACTAACAGAGTCCCATTACAGAGTGCAGTTTTAGCTAGCAGATCATACCAACCCCTTATAAATAAGTACAAGCTTGAGTTGTCAATGACTTATTGAAGGCTTCAGCTGTGATTGGTGGACATCAGAGGCTACAGGGCCACATAACGTGATTTTTGTGCATCGCTAGTATTGATACTAGCAGAAGTTGGCGTGCTTTGAGTGGGAAGGAAATTAATCACCTGCCATTCTGTCGTCAATTTCTTGTGCTAATACAGTGGACCCAGTTTTGTGCCCAGCAATTCGGTGGCACTGTGAAGGTGCCAGCTTGTTGTTACTGTCTTTTTTATGGTGGGCCAAATAATGAAGCTTGAGCTTAAAAAATGTATATGACTGAACAGAGTTGCATCACAATAATAATCAACGTGGGTTATAAGTATACTATATTGCCAAAAGTATTTGCTCATCTGCCTTCGCATGTATATGAACTTGAATGATACACCATTTTGAATTAATAGAGTTTAAGATGATGTAAGCCCAGCCTTTGTGGCTATAACAGCGTCAACTCTTCTGGGAAGGCTTTTCACAAGGTTTAGGAGTGTGTTTATGGGAATTTTTGACCATGCTTCTAGAATTGCATTTGTGAGGTCAGACACTGATGTTACAGTAGATGTGAAGGCCTGGCTCGCTGTCTCTGCTCTAATTCATCCCAAAGGTTGAGGTCAGGACTCTGTCCAGGCCAGTTAAGTTCTTCCACACCAAACCTGTTCATCCATGTTTTTATGGACCTTGCTCTGCGCACAGGTGCGTAGTCATGTTGGAACAGGAAGGGACCATCTCCAAACTGTTTCCACAAAGTTGGGAGCATGAAATTGTCCAAAATGTCTTGGTATGATGAAGCATTAAGAGCTCCATTCACTGGAACTAAAGGGCTGAGCCCAACTCCTGAAAAACTACCCCACACCATAATCCCTCCCTCCACCAAACTTCACACTTGGCACAATGCAGTCAGAAAGCACTGTTCTCCTGGCAATCACCAAACCCAGACTTGTCCATCAAATTGCCAAATAGAAAAATGTGATTTGTTACTTCAGAGAACACAGCTCCTCTGCCCTAGAGTCCAGTAGCGGAGTGCTTTACACCACTGCATCCGATGCTTTACATTGCATTGCATTGCATTGCATTGCACTTGGTGATGTAAGGCTTGGATGCAGCTGCTCGGCTATGGAAACCCATTCCTTGAAATTTTCTACATGCTGTTCTTGAGCTAATCTGAAGGCCACAGAAAGCTTGGAGTTCTGTAGTGATTGCCTCTGCAAAAAGTTGGTGTCCTCTGCGCCTCAGAATTCCAGTAATCCCACTCATCTTACGTAGCCAACCACTTTGTGGTGAGTTGCTGTTGTTCCCAATCGCTTCCAATTTTTTTTAACAATACCACTAAGAGTTGACTGTGGAACATTTACTGGTGTTTTTTGGAACCTCGTAAGGTGCTCATAATGAACACAGTACGAGATGATTTTTTTTTTTAACCTACCTACACTACTGTATTGCTTCGGTTTTCCTGCTAACGGTAGTGCCTGTATAACGGCTGCATGACCGCAGACACCTGTCTCCCCTGTTTATTCTGTTGTTTGTATTCTTCTTGGATGGGTATTCTGGAATGTATTTTCATTGTATACTTGTGTACGATGATAATAAAGTTGAATCTAATCTAATTTACTGTTGAGGAAATTTCATGACTGGGCTTGTTGCACAGGTGGCATCCTATCATGGTATCACACTGGAATTCACTGAGCTACTGAGAGCAACTTATTCTTTCACAAATGTTTGTAGAAGCAGTCTGCATGCCTAGGTGCTTGGTTTTATAAACCTGTGGCCATGGAAGTGATTGGAACAACTTAATTCAATGATTTGGATGGGTGAGTAAATATTTTTGGCAATAGTGTATGTTCCCATATACACAGAGAGCAGAAGTTAGCTGCTCTAGGCCATGTTTGCACCAAGTAGAAGAGTTAAATGCTACTTAAAGCTTTTTCTGTGAGTCACAATAGAGAAAAGAGGAAAAAACGGCTGAAGAAAAGAATACTCTGTCTGGGCAGATCGAGCCATTGGCCTCTCTCACTGCACATCTTTTATGTTTCATAGAGAATGGTTCACTGCTTTCTGACAATAAAAACCATGGCTGGAAAAAAACATAATTTTCTTCAGGCAATGCTCTCTTTCATTGCTCGATGAACACAAAAGCTGGAAATTCGCATTTTGGTCACAGTTTTGTATGAATCGTGCAACTGCCTGCACTTAAACATACTAATTTTTCGTTTGTCCCAAGTAGGCGGAGATAGCATGCTACAGCACAAAAGCTGTAACAAAGTAATGGCTTAATTGCAGGCAGAGGGATACAGAAAACAAAGGCAGTGAGATATATATCATGTTATTAAACCAAATTAAACTGAAACATTCAGTTCAGACTGAAGAAACAAAAAGAAGGTCACAAAATCAGGTTTTGTCTTTAAAAACAAAATTGAGGCAAGTGGGGAATTAGTATTGTGTCTTTATACAAGAAAGCAAGTTCTTAAAGTTATTTTCTTATTTTTTTTTTTTTTAAGTGTAATAGGCAAAGATTTGTTAAAACCATATTTAAAGAAGTATTATTAAACAAATTATTTTATGTACCGTGTCCTTTCATCATAGCCAAAAGCTTGTGGACATGAAAGCATTACATCCATATCTGATTGCTCAACATCTCATCCCCAGACCATTATTATGCTATTTTTTTCTTCAAACTTTGCATTTTTAAGGGGATTTTCTACATCATTTTAGAAACTGGCAGCAGGGCTTTTATCCCTTTTACCCTCAAGAACCACAAATGCTTGGGAATAAATCCTGGCTCACAGTCTGCCTCGACTGATCCCAAAGGTGTTGGATGGGTTTGAGGTCGGGACTGAGACTGCTCCAAATTCTTTGACATTAGAAACAGACTAGTGTCTCGTTGTAAAAGGAAATTTTCTTTCCACAAATGTTGCTGTCGACAGTATCGTTGTGGTGATGGTTCATGGATTTAAGTTACTGTTTTTGTCAGTTACTGTTTCATTTTGCTCACCTTGTTTTATTCCTGTTAGTTTTGCTTCCAGCCTTTGTTTCAGTTACTAACTTTTGTTGCTATGACCTGTCCCACCCCAGTTATGCTCACCTGTGTTCAACTATCCAGTCACTCCTGTCAGTGTGTCCATACTACTGCATCTCCAAAAATTGGAAGATCATGAGAAAGGTAAACTTTCACATACTGTGTATTCATTACACATAAAGTAAAATAGAAAAAGTTTTTTTTTCTATTTGCTTATAGATCATGAAAATCAGAAATCCAGTATCTCAGATTATTCAAATAATTCAAGTTTGAATAAATTACTATTCAGACAGTATAAATACCAGGTATCTCTTGGCCTAGTTCAGCGCACACAAACGCAATCATGGAAAAGACTGCTCACTCAATAGCTGTCTAGATGACGATCATCGACACCCTCCACAAGGAGGGTAAGCCACAGAAGCTCACTGCTGAATAGGCTGGCTGTTCACCGAGCGCTGTATCAAAGCACATTAATGGAAACTTGACTGAAGAAAAAAAGGCATGGTAGGAAAAGGTCCATGAGCAACAGGCAGTTGTGAAAGGTTCACAAGGTATGGATTGAGGTTGGAGTCAGTGCATCAAGAGCCACCACGAAGGAACAGACGTCTCCAGGAAAGAGGCTACAACTGCTGCGTTCATTATATCAAGACACTTCTGATCCAGAGAGAACATTAGAAGCGTCTTATCTGCGCTGTTGCTCAGTGGTCCAAAAGTCCTCGTTTCAGATGAAAGTAAATTTTGCATTTCATTTGGAAATCAAGGTCCTAGAGTCTGGAGAACGAGTGAAGAGGCACAGAGTCCAAGGTGTTTGAAGTCCAGTTTGAAGTTTCCTCAGTCTGTGATGATTTAGGGTGCCATGTCATCTGCTGGTTTGGTGCTGGTCGGTCCATTGTGTTTCATCAAGTCCAATGTCAGCTCAACCGTCTACAAGAATATTCAAAATATTTAGATTTTTTGAGATGCGCTACACTGTAAACCCGGATAAGTTGAATCTACTTAAAAAAAAACACGGTAACTTGTTGCCTTAAATTTTTTTAAGTAATGAAACAGTTCATTTAACTCAGCCTGTTAAGTAAGCACTACTTCATTTCCAGTTGAACTAAATTGTATGTTCTATTTGACCAGACTTATCTTTTATAGTTCATGAAAAAATAAAATGTCTTTTGATCGATCAATTCCCCCTATCCTTTTCATGGTTTTGTGGGCTGGAGCCTATCTCAGTTGACAAGGCAGTAAGATGCAGGGTACACCCCGTACAGGTCACCAGCCTGTTGCAGGGCTAACACAGAGAGAGACAGACAACCATTCACACCTGTGGGCAATTTAGAGAGACCAATTAACCTAACCCCAGTAACTGCATGTCTTTAGATTGTGGGAGGAAACCCACACAGACACAGAGAGAACATACAAACCCCACACAGCAAGAGTCCCAGGCTAAGGTGGAATTGAACCCAGACTATCAGATAGCTATTCTAGCTGTGAGGCAGCAGTGCTAACCACCACGCCACCATGCTGCCCAGTAACACAAATGTTTTTTACAGTGTTGAACTGTGTCTGTTTAAATTTGGTAAATAAACAAACATGATAAAACTCAGCCCTGCTGAATGCTGGTACATTAACATTTACAAATAACATTTGTCCATGGAACAATAAAAAAAAACTACACGAGAGAGCGTTGTGAACAAAAACACCAAATGTCTACTATTCCAAACAGCAAGAGGCCTGGGCCAAGCCGGAATTGAACCCAGACCTTCTAGATGGCATTCTAACTGTGAGATAGCAGTGCTAACCATCATGCCACCATTCAGCTGCATGTTAAGCCAGTCTATTAAAGCTGTTATAAACTAGATTTTTAGCAGGTGCAAAACTTGATGATATTAAGTTGTTTGAACTCAAACACATGATTACAATAAGATAGACCATCAGAAAGTACAGTCTACTCAGCATTAACAAGTAATGTTCACATTCTAGGCAATTTTAAGTAATATGAACTCAATATTTTTAAGTGGAATCAAAATCTGGGTTTACAGTGTAGCACTCCTGCTGCCCTTTGTTTCTGACAGATTGTCTACTCATCACAGTCAATCACTCCAGTCATTTCCAGTAAATTTTATATTACTCTAGTTTTTTTTGTTTCTAGTTTTCCTCTTCATCATTGATCTTTTTGTCTATTTTAGGTTCCTTGCCTTCAGCTTGCTTACCTGGTCTGTTTGCCTTGTTGACTACCGAGCTGTATATGGCCTCAGCTTGAATTAAAGAGTTAGATTTTGAACTTTTATGCTGCTTGTGTCCTGCTTTTGTTTCCTTTCCATATGACCTGTTACTTTTCTATGCTTTAGCATTATGTTGTAAAATGTTTTAAAGAAAAAGTAACATGGCACAAAAATATATATATTTTGGCCTCTCATTTGCAGCTTGCTAATCAAGCTTGCAAATCAAACTTGCTGGCGTTAGCTGATAACTGAGCTTTCCAACCTCTCAATCCAAATCCGGTAACTTCTGCCTCCAAAAAGACAACATGAAGCCCTCAGTTATCCAATGTTATGAATAACACCATCTGTAATGTCTGGCAACAATTGTATGATTACATTTAAAGATTTCCATCTTTCTTCTGTCTCTCCATTTCTGTCTGTCTTTTGAGCTTTCCCCCTGAGCACAGAATTGTGACTGAAATTTAAGATGACAGGACAAGGTGAGTGAAGGGAGAAGAGGCTCTAAGTGACTTAAGAGTAAGAACTCAAGGGGAAAAAAAGAGAGCGAGAGAAGAGTAGGAGTAACACAAGCCAGGAGTGAGAGTTATAAGAAATGTCTTTGAGGGGGCAATAGAGTGGGGTAGTCTGGGGCTTTGAAAATGAAAGTAAAAGTTTAAAGAGAAAAAGTGAAAGAGACAAAGAAAAAAAGAGAGGACAGCGGTTGAAGGGTTAAGGGCGAAGTTGGAGTCTGTGTGACAGTATCAAAGCCACAGGAGCAGCAGAGAAAAGCTGTTAACGGGAGCTCACCGTGCCTTAATCGATTGTGAACAGTGCTGCAGAGCACAGCCAATCACAAGAACTCCTGGAGACTTCTCTGGGTTAGAGCACTTACACGCTGTCTGCCGCCCGATCAGGGAGACGATGCAGAGAGAGGAGAGTGAAAGAGACAGAAAAAGAAAGAGGGGAGAGAAAAAAAAAAACAAAGAAATGAAGGGAGGTGGTGTTAGTGAGGGAGAGGGAAAAGTGGGACTTCAAAATTTTGGTTTGGCTTTTTCATCTTGGTGACCTTGAAAGCTTTTGTCAGGGGACGTATGCTGGACTGAATAAGTGTCCACTGCTCCATCTGTCTATTTGCTTTCAGCTATTTCTCCTTAACTTCACATAGTCCTTTATCTAGATGACAATATGCTGTACTCGTGACCTTTTATGGCATCACACATGGCATCAAAAGGAGATTTGAGCATTGTAACAGCATATGACATGTTAGGAGGGGCTTCTTGAATAGCCTTATTTCTGTGACATGGAACTTCTGTGAAAGAACTGAAAGCACAGATACACCCTGAACACAACATCTGCAGTAACCCCAAGAACCTTTTTCTGACACAAAATGAATAGAAATGTAAACACCGCTGACTAAACACTAAACTCATGGACCTATGTGCCCCATGACTAAACCTGTAAGATCCTTTTCTGATGACACCAGGACTAATTTTCATACAGCTCTAAGTCCTCTAAGTCTAATTAACTTTTGCTTGCTGCAATTAGAAATTTATAAATGAACATTATAGCACCTAAGAAGTGACTCAATAAATTCTCTCTTTCTGTTTATTTTGACCATCCTGAGATCCAGACAGCATGGCGCTGTGATGCCCTGACTGTGAACACAAAAAAGTGACTGAATATGTCGCAAGAGCTGCTTCTAAAACCAGTTAACTCAAATAAATGCTCATTCAGTATGCTGTCAATAAAGTTTAATGACCATAAAGCAAGAAATCCCTGCAAGTCTGGTAGGGTAATCTTCAGGGTTAATGTGGTAACAGAGGATAAATATAACTGACTCATCTGATCAAAGTCTGAAATACAGCTGAGTTTTCAAACGCTAAAAATATCTTTACCTGCACACATTTCACAGGAAGTTACAAGTTCAGAAATGAAATTGGTCCGATCTATTGTAGCTATCCAAACTATTTTATAATTCTTTAAATCCAACTTTCTATAGAAAAAAAAGACTAGAATTAAAAAGAAACAGTCTCCTCTCTTTGTTCTCTGTACAAGCATAACTGAGGCCTTGAAATTGGCTTGATAATGTGAAAAAGAAGAGAATAATGGAAATTATGTAATTCTAATTGAAGAGAATTAAAGTCCTCAGACATTTCTACATTGATCACTGATTAACAACTGACAAATACAAGAACCCGCTTCTAGTTCTGATGTGATCATTTAGCCAGATTTATGTCAGAACTGTGGGTCAGAGTTCAGCTTCCTTTAAACTCGTCTACAGATTAGCAATTCAGAAATGTGTTACAGCTGGAAATGCAGAAAACTAGCTTCATGCAATCACCCTCATTCAAAATATCACCGAAATTTAAAAGCTAAAACCTGAAGCATCAGTCTCATACACTGTTTAGTTTGTGATTGTTTTATAAATAATGTTGTTTGGTCTAATAGTCCAATTTAGGGTTTGTAGTTCTGTGTTAAAATCAGTGAATGTATGTAAGAGATGGACGTTATCACTGTGATGTCACAGTCTGGTTTGTGAAGCACTTTTTTTCCTTGCCGCCTTGTTGAGGGTTTGTGTGTGTGTGTGTGTGTGTGTGTGTGTGTGTGTGTGTGTGTGTGTGTGTGTGTGTATTAGCACTGATGGTAGAGTGCTACCTTATCAGCAAGTGCTAGCTCTCTTGGTAAGCAAGACTGGTTGGGTGCAAAAATACAGGTACATGTTAATTAGTGCTCAGTGACATACACATGAAATGGAAATGGCTGGAAATTTGGGTGCTACTATGGCTCACTTGGTTGAGCAGGGACTCATATGTCATTAAGCTACAACAGTGACCTCAGTTTGATTCTGCCTTGGGCCATTTACCCCCGATCACTTTCCTGTCTGCTATGATCTTGTTAATAAAGGCTAAAATCCAAACAAACAAAACAATAAAATAAATGGAATTTCACTCACAAAAACTCCAGCAGACTTCTTGAATGGCCTGTTGCGCAATAGTTGTCAAATAATTCTATTTAAAATGCTCTAAAAGGTTCCAGCTCCATAAACACAACAGGTCCAGTTCAGTGTCTCAAATTAGTGAAGGCAAAGCTGCTGGCTACAGCAGCTTTGCCTTCACCTCTAAGTCAAAGCAGCCCCCTCAACCCCTAACTTCAAACTTTAATTAAGTCTAGAAGGGTGAGGGTAAGTCCTTATGCAGTTGTTATGAAGGTGTAATCAGCTGAAAGGACAAAAACCCTCTAAAGTTGAGTTTAGTTGCTCTAAAGTTGAGTTTGTTTAACATGGGAGTCCATAAGGATTGACTCATTTTTAGAGCCAGCCTCAAGTGTTCGTTGAAGAAATGACAATTTATTTCAACCCTTCACTGTCCCCTACTCTTTACAACATTATACTGAGCCTCTTCAGTGTCATGTGATATTTACTATGCTTTAACAAATCATTTTAAATTCTGTTTTTGCTTTGTTGGTTTAGAAATATTCTTCTGTCTTATACAGTGCTATGAGAAAATATTTGCCCCTTCCTGATTTCTTAGTTTTTTGGGGGTTTTTTTGGTCGCACTTGCATGTTCCAGATCATCATACAACTTTTAATATTGGACAAAGATAACCCGAGTAAATACAAAACGCAGTTTTTTTAAGTCATGATTTTATTTATCAAGGGAAAACAGCTATACAAACCTACCTGGCCTCATGTGAAAAAGTAATTGCCCCCTAATAATGGGTTGTGCCACCCTTGGCAGCAACAACAGCAAAGTAAGTGTTTGTGACAACTGCAATGAGTCTTTCACATCACTGTGGAGAAATTTTGGCCCACTGTTCTCAGAAGTACTGTTTTAATTCAGCCAGATTGGAGGATTTTTGAGCATAAACGGTCTGTTTTAGGTCATGCCAAAGCATCGCAATCTGATTTAGGTTTGGATTTTGAATAGACCACTCCAACAACTTTTTTTTTTTTTTTAAGCCATTCAGAGATGGACTTGCTGCTGTGTTTTGGATCGTTGCCCTGCTGCATAATCCAAGTGTGCTTGAGCTTTAGGGCACAAACTGATGGCTGGACATTCTCCTTCTCCCGTTTTTCTCCTTGGAACTCACCATTTTTGCCATTTTGAGGTCTTCCTCTTTTCCTGGCACTCCATCTTCAACATTCTTTGTCCAACATATTCACTCTTTCTATTCTCTGCACATGTCCAAACCATCTCAGACTCCCCTCTCTGAATTTGTCTTCAAAATGCTCAACCTGAACTGTCCCTCTGATATACTCATTTCTAATCTTGTCCATTCTGGTCACTCCCAGTGAAAATCTGAGGAGCTTCAGCTCCACTTCCTCTCTGTTTGTTAGTGTTACCGTCTCCAAACCATACATCATAGCAGGTCTCACTACCATCTTGAAAACCTTGCCTTTCACTCTTGCTGCTATCCTTTTGTCACACATCACCACTGACATTCATCTTCACCCACTCCACCCTGCCTGCGCTGCCTTTTTCACCTTTCTTGTGCACTGTCCAGTACTTTGGATGGTTGACACCTTAATATTTTTGTTTAAATGCATAGTTACTTTACTTTATTGTATTTATTTTTGATTTTAGAATTTTGTCCAACAAGTTGTGGACCTAACGGTAACAATCTACTTCCATCCATCCATCCATCCATCTTAACCCTTTAATGCCAAGTGTATCACACTCTACATTGATGATAGAGATAGATTTTTTCCCTGAAAAACCTGAATAAATTACACAATACATTTTTTAAGCAATAAACTGAAGCAAATATGCTACAAATTAAAACTTATGTATGTGAATGAATGTATTTTTTATTTATCAGAAGTTTCAAAAAACAGGGAAAACATGGACTTATTTAATGTGTTTATTGTGTTTAACTTAATTTAGATTGCTTTAACATTAAAACTTTCCAACATTTTTTAGACCAGTCCTTTATAAAAGGGATCTCCTTTGAATGTTCCCATTAATGTTCTGCTTAGAGGTACTACCTCACTATTGCAATGGATTGCAAATGTGCATACTTTTAGTAATTTTTTTTCCAGGATAAGTGAAATCTGTATCTGTTTTCTTAGTTGTTAATTTCCATGCAGCTCTTAAAATATCAGGTTTCAGACACAGAATCTGTTCTTCTATTCCCGAGGTGAGAAATCATATTATTTTTGCTGGTTTTACCTGTTAGTGAATAATTCCACCATAACCATCACTAGGAAACAGGAGATGAGTTGCCAGATTGAGACATCAGGCTCTGTGTTGATAACATAAAAGAGCATTCAAGGAGGACTCCACCAGGGATCAGAGGAGGAGGAGGAGGCGGAGGAGGAGGAGGAGGGGGAAAAAAATCCCCTCTACATTCATCTTAGGTGGTTTAATTTTAATTTGGTGGTGTGGCAGTTGCACTGTAGGGTGCCAGTGTCTACATAAACCTGTTTTTCAGTCACTCAAATGAAACCACAGCTACACCTACACAAGTGCTTTGTCGCCAGCTGATTTTGGCAGCATAGCGTTTGGAGTTTGCTCATTTCACTCCTCATTTAGGCTGATTTCCCACATTAAGCTTAAACTATGACTCAAATGCATTCTCAGTGGAAAGCTTTTTTTGAATTAAAATGCTGGAGACAAGGCAAAGTCGAGCTTCGTCTGTTTCATTTTTTCCCCCCCAAGTTGCTCCACCCAAAATGAATAGTTCACATCTAATTTTCGGCTACAACATCTGCTGTAGACTGCCGTGAAGTGACGGCAACTTTGCAGAGAGTTTCAGGGGGTAAAAAAAAATAAAAAATTCAAACAGTCACAGGTTGAAACAAACAATTTTTAAGTGAAAGCCAAGTGTGGGTCAAGGGCAAACAGTCAATAACCAGAGCCGCCCCTTTAAATGTCAGTTGTCTAGGAAACAGGTGCAGAATTGGAGAATTTCGACACTGGCTGAGCAACCCGGGAGCTGCCGTTTAGCAACGCCCAAGAACAACAGCGCGCCAAGCGAATGTCACCCTGTGGAGCCACACTGCTCCACTGAACCAACGAAAGCTGCAATTCAAGCAAACTAGGGGGTAGAAGACCATGGAAACAGAAAAGAGACCACCTAATGGTATAATCCTCATCTTCAGTATAATTCATGAAAAATAAATGTGGAACTAATGCAACATGGAGCAAACCGTTTGAAGAGAACAGTTCCCAAAATAAACACTTCATACATGTCTTTCTGGTGTAAATTTTCATGTGTTTTACAAAAAAAAAAAAAATATATATATATATATATATATATCAATTTATGTTGAGTACTATCTGCTGTCAGTGTGGCTCTTCAATTTTTTGAGAATACTGTCACCTGTCTATGGAGCATGCAAGACCCCTCATTACACTAGATTCTCCAAATGCAGAAGACACTCAGCACTCACTAGAAATAAAAAAGAACAACAGAGTTATGACCTCGCCCAGAAATCCTGAGGAAAAAAAAAGAAAGAAACAGGCACCTTGGTTCAGACTCTCAGCAGAAACACTATTCACTACTGCCCCCTGCTGTGACACTAGCCGGAACCATAATTCACCTCAGACTGTCAACACTTTCACCCGAGGTGGATGGCAGACCAGAATAATCACCAAACATTTACTTGTTACTTGTGTGGGAAACCACAAAAGTGCAAAAGTAGGTCAGTTCAACACTTATGGGCACAGTCACAGGTAAAAATATGGAATCCTGGCAAATTAGTTACAATCTCGAAAGGAGAATATAATCTTGTATTAATAAGGAGGCTTTCCTAAAAGCTGACTTATAAATAAGAGGTCAAGTAAATGGAATAACCTTAGATATACATAAACTGGGCTGCTCTATAATTCTGGCCTTTCCAAAAAGAGCCATGCAAAAGCAGTATGCAAGTAAAAGTAGAAAGTGCTTTAGTCAAAGAAAAGTCTCACATATAATTATGTGCAATTAGATTTTTTTGAGGATCTTTTATTGTGAACTGCAGAATCTGTCTCACCAACCCAGCAACAAAAGGCAGTTTTTAAAGGATCAACTAATTTTACGGTCTGCTTTCACCTTGAGCTTTTCACTTCAGGGTGGAGTTGAGCACAAAAGACCAGCACTAACAGGGTGACTGATTCTTTCACTGCTATGAAACTCTATCAAACTGTTCACAAGTTTCTAATAGAAACAACTGGTGGGAGAGGCTGTTATACCCTCTCATGATTTGATAGAGGCTTAGACATGGTTTTCTGTGATTGTACTGATCAAACTCTGACCTGGTTTTTAGCATAATATTTAATATAAACGCACTGTGGCCACTTCAGCAGGCAGAGCTGCTCAGCTGCTTGTTAATGCAAATCTAGTCAGCCAATCACATGGCAGTAACTCAATGCGTTTAGGCATGTAGACATGGTCAAGACGACCTGCTGAAATTCAAACTAAGCATCAGATTTGGAAAGAAATGTGATTTTAGTGACTTTGAACATGGTTTGCGTGTTTCTGTCAGATGAGCTGGTCTGAGTATTTCAGAAGCTGCTGATCTACAGGGATTTTCCTGCCTAACCGTCTCTAAGAGAATGGTCCGAAAAAGAGAAAATATCCAGACAGCAGCAAATCTCTCAGTGAAAATGCCTTGTTGATGCCAGAGGTCAGAGGAGAGAATGGTTAGACTGCTTTGAGCCCATCGGAAGAAAAGAATAACTCTTCTGTGTCAAAGTGACTCAGCTTTCATGTTGACTGTCATCACTGGTGATGAGAGCTGGATCTCTGAGTACAAGTTAGAGGCTAAACTGCAGCTTTCAGTGAATGTGTCTGCAGTGTCCAACCTCAAATGAGGTGCATCAGGTCAGGTTAGGACCAGGAGCATGCTTGTGGTTCTTACCGATATTCACAGGCGTGTGCACAATGAATTCCTCCCACAGAGCAGAGTTTTACTGTAAGGCCATGAGTCATCTGAGGGAGAACATTCTGCACAAATGGGCGGAACTTTATGTCAGATTTGGCTCCCTGTAATTTTGCCTTCTTCCCCAAATCGAAGGCAATCCAGAGTGTTCAGAAGAGACAGGACTCTAAAATTTGCAGCAGCAGTATAAGCTGTCTAGAGGTGCACTAGAAGACAGTACTGAAGGGAAAACTGGCCAAATTTAAATCAGGTTTGGTTTTAACTTTGTATGAAACTTTATGATCACACCTTCTATCTTGACATCTATTGGCCATATTCTAAAAGTCTGGGTGTTCTCATTAATTTATCACTATCAATAAGTCAAATGATTTTGATTTTCTCCAGTACTGTGGGAAATGTTTGAATAACTGCAAAAATAATGACAACATCCTTCTTATTTTGATAGGTTTCATGTATTTTTTTTTTCAGTGTGTGCTTTTGAGTTTCCCCTGCTTGAAAGAATAATTGCTCGGAGATGATAACCTGAAGCTGAAATAAGTTCAAAGTGATAACAGAACCTTCATACAAACTGGACTGTGCAATTTCTGAAGAAATTGTGATGGGACTGTTGTTGTTTGCTGCTAAAAAGTTGGCGATAGAGAGGTCAACAACAACAAAAATGTTTAGAAAGAGTTATTGTAGGTAATATATAGGAAAAAAATGAAAAATCTAAATAGTAGGGTTTTATGAAAACCTGGCACCTTAAAGCATGCAGATTAGGTTATGTAACTAATGGAGGGCTTTTATTTTGAAAGTCTGAGAGTGTTCTTATGTTTTTAAAATGACTATTTATTTACTATATAAAATTGTAAAAAGCTCATAACATTAAAGCTTCTTTATAACAGCCAATAGACAAGAAAATTGAGACTTTAAAGAATCCATTTAATTATTATAACCGAATGGGATTTTATTTTGAAAATCTGACTGTTAAGTTATGTTAACTGCTATCATACGTAGAAGTTCCTATAGCTGTGAGTTTTTGTTTGAAAATCTGTCCTTTTTTATAGCGTACTGGGCTTCAATTAAGACATGGAGGGTTTTATTTTCTCACTGTGTTCATGCATAACATCCAATAAATAATTGAAGGCTCATCACTGACAGGGTCTGGGACTGTTTTCCTGCTTTCCATCTGTGTGTGCGTGTGTGCACACACACTTGTGTGTGGTTGGGGGGGGGGGGGGGCAGGAGCAGCTTTAATTAAATTGTGAATGGCAGTTTAAATATTTGAAGCTGTAGTTGCCTTTAAACTGCAGTATGACCTGAGCTGGACTCAGATCTTTGCTTTGCACCAACCCCACTAATTATGTCCCCTCACTTTATTCTCTGCAGCTGTTTTAATTATGAATATGACCAACGAAAAAAAAAAAAAAAGAT